>NC_040885.2:9815480-9985480 GCF_900634795.4 Betta splendens | reverse complement strand
TGTGTGTGTGTGTGTGTGTGTGTGTGTGTGTGTGTGTGTGTGTGTGTGTGTGTGTGTGTGTGTGTGGCTGGTGCCGGTGGAGTGACAGGCAGTGACGGTGGGTACACAGCGTAACCTTTAGAGTGGAGCCACAGGACCATGACGGCCAGGCTCCAAGGTAACGGAGAGAGAGAGACAGCGAGAGGGAGGCAGGGGTTGTTGGGAGGAGAAGGAGAAAGTCGACAGGTAGGGGAGATAGAAACTTTTAGGTTTTTCTTCTGTTTGTTTGCTCTGCTGGGTCCAATTGCTGTATATACTGTCTATACAAACCAGTGTAACCAGTACAAGTACTCACATGTCCATAGGAACTAACCGTGAAGTAACAACTTCCTGCTAAACTCAATTTGTTGCATGTAAAAACCACAAGCTATTATTAAAGCAGTACTTTTTATATAATACCCAAATAATTCTTCCTAAAACACACTTTTTTGACAAATCAATAAAAATTAAATGCTAATTGATTCTAATTAGTGGGATTAAAGGTGCTGGAGGCCTCGTTAACGTGTGCTGCCTTAGAATTTAACCAGGTTAAGTATCTTTTTTATTTTTTATTATGTTATGAAGAGCAGGAGACATGAACAGCTCTCACCTCTTTACACGCATCACTGTGAAAGGTCCAAAGTGTTAAAGACCAGAGTGAATTTGTCTTCTTCCATCACTTAACTGACTTAATCACACAGAGAAACTTAATCATTCGTTATGTCCGGCGGCGCTGATGCTAATTAGTTTATCTGCACATACGAGTCTGTACGTTCAGGCTACGTACGCGGTGACATATTGCCTATTCACACCCTCCATGTGCTCACGTGCATGCGCTGACACAGCTCAGGGTCCCTGGAGTTCCTCATTAGGGTCCGTGTGCTGTTAATTGAGGCCCGGTGAATAATTCATAGGCTTTAGAGGAGCGGACGCCCGGCGGTGGACGCGTGCGTCCAGCCCCAAGTTCCTGCTGCGAGTTTTTGAACCTCAACAAGTCACGAGAGTCTTTCTGTCAATACTGTTAGTCTGCCAACTCACATCTCCTGCCTCTGACAGGCCGCACACACACACACACACACACACACACACACACACACACACACACACACACACACACACACACACACACACACACATTTACGTTCATACTCTACAGCATTTTCTCATGCTGACGCCCAAATACAGTGTTACCTCTATTCTCATTAGCTTACAGGCATCAACGTTTAAGGACTGTAACATACAGTAGAGATGTATATGTACCTTACTACACAGAGAGAGAAAGTGACACACACACAGACACACACGCACACACACTGCTTGGACGTAGGCCTGTGACTATGACAAGCCCTGCTGTCTGCCTCGCTCCTCTCCCAGGCTTTGGGAGAGGATGGGGAGGAATGCTAAAGAAACCAGGAGAAGCCAAGCATATAGTTCCACTGTGCAGGCTGAGGGGGGGGGGGGGGGGGGGGGGGGGGTGAGGGGGGGGTGAGGGAGGGGGTGGATACTGCTCACCACACAACTCTCTTTCTCTCCTTCCCTTCCTCAGCATCCTCTCAGTCTGCAGAGACCCCATGTGTGTCAGCCAAGCAGTGGAGCATCCCTTCTGTCTATTTTACCTTTTCTTGTTGTTCCTTCTGTTGTCTTCCTCTCATCCTCCTTTTCCCATTGCTACTTTATTTCTTCTCCTTTTGAGTTTCATTTTGTTTTTATTCACTCTGCCTTTATGTGTTTAAGGCTCGTGTTAGGAAGTGGAAATGTGTCAGCACAGAGACACAGTGAAATATGTGACCAATTCCAGGGACAAGTCTCTCCTCTATTATACAATCTATCCTTCAAACCCATTCAAATCAGGTTGTTACTGTTTATGCTGATTTAAGAAAGAAGAGGCAGCTTTAGTCGGTGTCTGTTCATTTGTTTCCCGCTAAACTTCTCCACAGCAGGTGTCGGCGAGGGAGCGGGCATGGAGGTGGCGGACATAGAGGAAGGAGCCAATTACTGTTGTGGAGCATTTTGTTGTGTTTGTACAAACAGCATTGTGTAGCTTTCTGCTAATGAGGCTCGGCACGCTCGTTAATAATGGAATGGGTAAAAAGGTGGTGCAGGGAGGGTGTGTGTGTGTGTGTGTGTGTGTGTGTGTGTGTGTGTGTGTGTGTGTGTGTGTGGTGGAGACAGTTGTTGGGGTCATCTCACCAGAGAATGTTGACATTCTCTCTGATAGGCCCCCAGGCTGAATGTGGCATCACAGCACTGTTTGATATTGATCTGCCCCCCCCCCCCCCCCCCCCCCCCCCCCCCCCCCCCCCCCCCCCCCCCCCCCCCCCCCCCCCCCCACACACACACACACACACACACACACACACACACACACACACACAGTATATCCCTATTTTTCCAAGTCAACCTTTCAGCTTTAGTTTGTGTATCTGTGTCCATAACACCTGAGCTTTGATTCATATGCTGCAGTTACTGTGCTTACTTTTCACAAATACCTTTTTTTCATAAAAGACAAATTTTCTGTGCAGATGGACACTTTGACCCTCTGCAATCCCAGAACGGTGTTGTTTATGGGAGCCACACAAGTTCAAGACGGAGATGTAAATGTTCTTTGTGTTCTTTTGATCTGCTGGAAACAGTAAAAGATCCAGATTTGAAACAATGAGCTACTGCTATTGTAGAAAAGGCACACCATGACCACCTATTAGGGACTAGACGAGCTGAAAACTATCGGTACATTTGATCCATTTTCCTTTAGTTCTGTTCTCTCACATTTGCATGTGTAACTTATTGCTAATTTTAAATCAGTTTATCACTTTGGGTCATGACTCTGTGGCCGACAGTGTCAGTCCAGCCCCGTCTGAGTCCAGACTCCAATCCAACAAACACTGGATGGATTTCAATGAGACTTTTTAGTCACTGATGATAAATCACACTTCATGGCTCTGCCTCTGTATTGTCCACAATATAATTATGGTGAACCAAATAAATAAGAGAAAATTAAGTAACTGCTTGTATAAAACGGGGGGAGGAGGCAAACCTTGGTCTTTAGGGTTACAGGAGCGGCTTCGGACGTTATCACGCCATTCAATGGTCATTATCAGTGGTTATCAGCCCATACGTATGGGCCGGTAGGTGCCCATCTACCTGCTGGCAGCGGTGAATAGGTGCGGTAGATCGTTGTCAATGATCCGTAAGGTTGATCACGGCTCGGATGATTTAACCAGCAGAGTCAGTAGGGGCGCTGTTGAGCGGTTGTTGTTCCGACGGGAGGATCGAAGTTTTTGATTTTGATTTATTAGCGAGCATAACTTAGCAAGTAGCTAGCGGTATTGTGTTAGCTAACTGTAACCTGAACCCCCCACCCGTTATCCAGCCCTAACCCTAACCACAATAACCTCTAAAGCTGCTTAACATAGCAACTTAGCTAGCTGTTAGCTGTTCGCGAGGAGGCAGAGCAGGCACCTACTGGCCCATTCGAATGCGCTGATAAGTTCTGATCAGCCTATTCGTAATGGCTGATAACATCCGAAGCGGGTGGTTACAGTACAATTACCTGCCCTGTTTGTTCACCAGCCTGATTCATGGACCAGGTAACCTGCAACGGGAGGACAAGGCTATCATGGTAAATAGGCAGGGCGTATCTCTCAACCTCGCCTGGTCTAAACACATGTATGTTCCTCCTGGTTCACTCCTATTCCAGGTTGAGTGGTCACATGAGACGCCTCTGCTTGCTCCTCGTTATTTTTGTCCCTCTGGTACAGTCCCTGCATTTCCATGCAACCTGTAAGTAAAGAGTTAAAAGAGAGCGAATTTCTGGGTGCTTCTCCTCCTCGTCCACTGTTACACTCCCACCTGTTCTGCGCCGGGTGGCTCTGTTCTGTGCGATGGCTGGGTGTGTCTGTGCTCAGCGCTGAGGGGGAGACGGAGAGGGAGAGAATTATTACCCCCCTCGCTTTGGTGTTCAAACGAAGCCCCTCCGATTCCTCCACACTAAAACCTCCCCGAGGAGAGAGGATCAGACAGTCTGCCAGACAACCCAAGGACTGTGTGGCCTTGTGTGTGTGAGACCTGCAGCCATGTTTAAAGTTTAGGTTAGCATGACCTGCAGGACTAAAGACCCCAGACGGCGTCTCCCCCATTCATTTCCTCCACTCTCTTTTCAGTGCGGCTCCTCTTTGTGGCTCTCCATCTTCATTGTGAATACCTGATCTTTCCATTTCTCCTTTCTCTCGAGTCCTCCAGCGCACAGTTCGACTGTTAATAGCCTCTGTCAACAGCAGCGCTCTTTTCTCTGAGTGTTTGTCTGCTTTTTTCCCCTTTACCTTTAAAAGGCGAATACTTTCAGCATCCCGCCTTTGTCCGTGTAGCTGTCTGTTTTTGACACTTCTTCCCCGTGCTTCATAAACCCTTTCTCCCGTCCTGTCTCTCTTCCTCTCACCTCTGCGGAGATGGTGACAAACATATACGGCCTCGTTTCTAAAAGCACACTTGTATGCCTCCCCGCAGCCATTTAGCTCCGCTCTCATCTCGAGTCTCCTTTCATTTCTCTCCCTTTTCTTTTACTCATTTGTATCCAGCCGGCGAGAGCAGGGACGTGAGGTGCATTTTCCTCTTAACTTATTACTTAATTCATTTGTCTCTTCATATCATCTCCCGCTGCTGTCTCCATCTTCTATTATCTGACTGATGGACAGACAAATGTTTTAGACACATCTGAGTCCACATTTTACTCATGTCGTGCTCCGGGCTCCATCTGTGGCAGCGGCTGCTGTCGCCGAGTCAAACAAGGTGGCGTCTCGTTCCACATTTTTACATGCAGTTTCCCACTTCTCTCTCTCTCTTTGTCCGTCTCTCTGAGTGCTCCCCTAGCTCTCTCGCCCGATGACCAGCCTGTCCCCCTGGGGTGGGGCAGAGGAGAGCCCAGCGGACCACGACAGACCTGCTCTATTTTTACCTCCCCCTCACCCGTCCCCCCTCTGACGACACACATCTCCACCCTGGTAGCGAGACTGACCCCCTCAGTCAGCTCTCATCAGCCGGATCGACAGCTGTCAATCAAATGTCTGGGCCGCAGCGCGACAGGGACAAATTGATAAGCGGCCGCTATGTTTGTAATTTCAGAATAGAATTTGTTCTTGTTTCTGATGCTACAGGGCTCATTATTGAACATTTTGAAAGGTTACATACGCGCATAGTAAAAATAAGAATACAATATTCCACTGAGTTAGGCTCGTGTTATTTATCATATTACAGTGATTAAAGTCAGCCAGCTGTGTTTGACAATTTAAGTCTCGCCTCCTGTGCTTTGTTATTGAGTCAAGACAAACATTTCCAGTCGTTTGAACGTTCTGTAGCCGCTGGCAAAGAAGCCGAGCAGCGAGGATTTCTCGGTTTGCTTCTCTTTGTTGTGTGGGAGCAGACACATCCATTGTTTATGTGCATTATTATTCTCCATCGCCACCAGACCGCTAATGACTTAGCATTCAGATAACAACGTTCTATTTATGGTGGCCAAGTTGGAAATCAAAACCATACACACAGCTGTGAGGCCCTGTCATGTAAGGAAAACAAGAACAATATATGTAGCTTGGAAAAATACAGTATGGAGACAAACAAAGCATTAACATTCTAAATAAAAATGCCACTGAGGAAAAAGAAAAAGCACATCAAGTGAAGCAGTATGACTTTTATAGATCAATACAATACTATGATAATAATATTAATAATATTACATTTAGCAGAAGGTCTTAAACATTTGGTTATGTCACATCCGGGCTCGTCACCCGCCCTTCACACGGAAAGGACTTCCGGTTTTATTTTGAAGGACTTCCTGTTTTAGCCACCACAGCTGCTCTCGTGCCAATCACCGGTCCACGTCAGACACACCTGCTAGTAATCATGTAATCAAGCTCCAGTATTTAGGCCTCAGATCACACACCAGTCACTTGCCAGATTGTTGCGTGAGATCACCACTGTCCAGCGTTCTAGTTCTGCCTTGTTTATTGTTCCTGCTTGTTACCGACCTCGCCTGTCTGACCACGATTCTTCGCCTACCGTTTTGGTATTGTACTCATCTCTCTTGTCTGACCTGTGCCTGTCCCTGATTACGCCTCTGCCTTACCCTGTTAACCGGCTAGATCTCCTGTGTATGACCCTGCCTGGATTTGATTCTGCATTGTGGAATAAACGTCATTCTGTAACATCAGTAAAACTCGTCTTGTGCTGTGCATGTGGGTCCGTCATCTACACCGCCCTGACAGGTTAGAGAATAAAAATAACTTGTTATTTGTCACCAAACTCTCTATTTCAATAAACACCAAGTGTTATCAAATTACAACTGCACCAATAAATGACATGCCGTCAAACTGTAAATCAGATTTACATGCTTGATTGTATTGCTGACACGCTCTCAGCTCTCATCCTAATATGCTGGGATCTGTACCTCACCTGCAGATGAGTGTGACAGCAGCGTTTCCCGTCTGAACCACTGGGTCATTTGGGAAAATTGTGTTAATGTGCAGACGTGTGTTTAACTATTTATGTACAAACATTTTATCATGCAGAAATGTTGCTCTATCTGTTGACAACAAAACAATGTTAAATCAACAGTTCAGGTGACTTTAACAATTCATCATTATAGGTAATGAAAATCTTATTATCTGAATGCAGAACAATTAACACTCTGATTTATATGGCTGCAGATTAACATATCAATAAGCCTTATAGGAAATGTCTGATTAATTAGTCACCCCTTAATTGGCCCTGAATGCGATTAGTGTGCTGTGTGTGTTAACAAGACCTTCATTAATAAAAACACTGTGCGACCCGGATCTGCATAACCAGCTGTTGTTGCCACTTCCACTGCTGCCCAGCGCTGTGTGTGTGTGTGTGTGTGTGTGTGTGTGTGTGTGTGTGTGTGTGTGTGTGTGTGTGTGTTAGTGGGATAAGTGGGATATGACAGCCGAGTCTATGCTGATGCACAGGCCGGTTCCGCTTTGATCAGCGGCGTCTGGCATTGAGAGGGGGCGGCTAGAGGTGAGGCGGGGCGGGGTGGGGGACGAGGGCGTCTGGATCTCCCACTGGTGCTGATGAAGACGAATGAGCTAACAAGACATGACGGAATTGCTTTTGCAAAGAGGGGGGCTGAAAGCAGCTCAGCGCTATTGTGTTCAGGGCAGCTAAAGGGGCAGGTTGATTTATCGTTCTGACGGTGGATAGCCACCATTTTACCTCCCCTGCCTCATTACCAGGGCCCTATGGTCTTTAATTACAGCCTCTGGCCAGCTCTATTCTCTTATCCATGTCCTTATTACACGAGTCACACCATACATCATGCTATCTATGCTGATAGAGGACAACAGTGCATACAGGGCAGAGCAAAATGTCACACCCATGTTGACTTTATGGTCACTCTGGCCAAGAGAACAGACCGAAAAACCAAAATGTAAGAGAATGATGGAGCCAGAGACCTGAAGGTCAACTCAAGGGCTCGAAATAAACAAGAACAGATGAGACACTGGGAAAGGAGGACAAAAGAAGGGTTAAGACGTGCACATAATGGAAAAGGAGAAATGACAAATGTTGAGGACAATCCTCAGGGAAAAGGGGAAGCAAGGAGACATGTTAAATGCTGTGGGAGGCCTGAGAGTAAGATGGGACCCAGTGGTCCAGGTTGATGAATCCAAGGCCTTTATACGAAATAGAAGAAAAGGCTGTGAAGAAAATACAGGAAACGGAGGGAAGAAAAAGATTAACAGAAGTCTGTGCGTAGTAAAATTAAAATCCTTTTGCTGTCAAGGGTTGCTGGGGTGCACAGAGCCGGTTCCAGATGTCAGTGGGTGGGAGGCAGGGCACAACCTGTCCAGTGTCTGACACAGCTGACATATAAAGACACACACTCATTCACAGATAACGGCAAAGTTGCCAAAGAAAGAGGACGGACGTGGAAACTCTACAGAGAAAGCGTGTAAAAGCTCAGGACTAACCACCATGCTGTGATTTTACCACTCATATGAGCTCTAGTTTATAAACAGTAAGTATTCTGAATACATTTATTACGACCAAACTGGGAAAAGATGAAGGGAAGGAGATCGATCCCACCCCCATCAATTTATCACTGTAAATCCATTAGCTCTCGAAAATATCAGCCTATTAAAACATTCATTGAGCTGATTAAACTGCAATAAAATGTAACAAAATTTGCTCTGACACTTTCAGCTCCTGATTTATTGGAGTGCTTCTCCAGCACCGATAAACACAGCGATGGGAAAGATCAGATGCTGCTGCCACCTGTTGGCTGACTCTGATGTGGAGGAGGCCACACCGGAATTTCAATTCAACGCAAAACGGATCAGAAACGACAAAATACAGCGGTTGTGTTGAACCAGGGAGCATTGTTGGCTTTAAAATGACTTTCTGCATATTTCAATGTGTGAGAATAAAACCTGAATACTTTAAACACAATCCTTAAACGGAAAGAGGAGCAAAGGAAAACAAAAGCCGTGTTTGCTGTTGTCAGAGATATAGATTCAGCTTCTATGTGTTAAGATGAAGCTATTCTCAGGAGGATTTCACAATCAATACATCCTGTAAAATACCTGACACTCTATTGCAACATGTTTTACGCACCATGGTCTAATTTTTTCACTGTACACCTGAGGCAACGGTAGAAGGTGAGAGGTCACGATGTGACAATATCCAGTCCACATTTCACTGCATTAGCTGAGCTGGAAGTGTTTTGTAACTGGTGTCGTATTGATCCCCGTGGTTTATTACAGGCGGTGTGAGCGTTAACGCTGCACAGGAAGACAGGACGGGGGATTACCTGGAAATTGTGCTATTGATTGGGGTTTGCCTCCAGAGAGAGAGCTGCACGCCACTCAAAGCACCAGGGGCCTGGACAGACGCACAAACACCGCCTGAGACGTGTGTTTATGACAAGCTGCCTTCTGTCCACAATGATATATTTACTCTAAAGGCAAAGCATTATGTTAAAGGACAGGCTGTCGAGTCACCGTGTTCACAAATGCCACGAGCTGATGAATCCCATCCAAGGAAACGCTTCATTTAATTTTGATCAATCTGATGTGATCTATCTGAGAAGCGCCTCGGTGTTGTATTTACAGTGGCTTAAAGCAGCCTAATCAATGTGGGAGGCCATGCATTGTATCACCAGATGTGAGAACACTACTGTAATCTCAGCCTGCTCTGGTACCACAGTCATTAGAATGTCACAGCCCCACGGCTGCATAGCTCCGCGTCTGCCGAGCGGCTGCCACGTCTGTCAGCGGCGGTTTCAAAAGACGGACCCAGTTTCACTTTGAGGCCTTCAAACAGCTTCTAAGGCAACTTTTGATGTTGTTGTTGTCATATTAACATTAATGAAGCATCACAAACCTGTGTCTACTGTAATATTCAGGTAAAAATAATCCGTATTAAAATAATTTGCACAATAATAAGAACCAACTTGGTTTTGCACAGCATAGAATGTAAATGATTTTCCATCACAATTTTTATATCAAGTCTTTAAAGGATAAATGACAATATCCACACCTAAAACCATATAAAATAAAATAAAATAAGATTCTCCACTTAACCTTAGACCAGCTTGTCATTATCAGCTCAGCCCTTGACAAATGAAGCACCGACACTGCACCTCTCTCATAATTATAGACAGCGGTGACTTGCACATATTGCAATGAAGGTCATTGGTTTACAATGGAGCAGTGGCATCAACGCTATTAATACGGATCCCATTCAGAATGGCTTCTCGAGGAAGGCAGGAGGATGTGCAGCGTGGGTCTCCTCTCAGTGCCGTGGTGGCTCTCGCTGGCTCTGCTGCTCGGTCTCCTGTGCTGGTTCAGGAAGCAAGGTCAAGGTAAGCACACGGAATTTCTGTGCCTTCGTGTGTTTGCAGCTTTGCTCTTTTGCCTTTGCTTCGCTCTGTTGCACTTTATTATTTTTCAATCATTGCATTCGCATGAGTATCTATGACGTCTTAATAATTTGTAAGCGCTCGTATGTTCAACAGGTAATAAATACTCCATGCTATGTTTTGAATAGATCAGTCATAGAAATGACAGTGCAGCTTTACAGTAATGGCGCTAATGAAGGGAGGAGCTTCAGTGTGTTTCATAGATAGCAGCTGAGGGTGCATTCAGACGTCACGTGTCTATTTACAGACACAGCATCCCGCTCTCCATGAGCACACAATGAGTTCTGAGCACATTTAAGCATTTGCTACAGTTTATGCATCTCATTTGAGAATTTTTTTGTGTAGATTGTTGACATAAAATTTTAAATAATTCTTTTTTGTGTGTGACCTTCTGTGATAAGCTGTAACTCAAGATAAGGGCAGTGGGAGGAAACGCTTGTAGGCTGATACAGTAGAGGAGGTTTACACCATGACCAAAAACAAGATGTTAATTTTACTAAAACAAAATGGAAAAAGAAATGTGAGGAACAACGTGTGAGTAAGAAGTTTAGTTTAGTGTAGTTTTAGGGTCTGGCTCACACTTTGACTAATGCCATTCCGTTCCTTAGGTGGCGACAGTGAAAGCAAGACATCCTCGAACTCTGATCCAGCAGGAAATGCTGGTAAGCCACACTGCAACTAATCACTGTGCATTTCATGAGGAGTATTTGAATAATCGCGTGGTAAATAAAGATCCAGTTTCAGAATGTGTGGCGTGTTATATAACGGTGCCAATAAGCACATGTACAGTATATGTGCTGCTGTGCAGATTGGATTTCTACCTGCAACAATTACAAACATTTGGAGGAAGTGACACTGAAGCATTGAGAGTATTGATCAAATAAATAAATGCAACAGATGTCTTCTCTTCAGCTACACAACGACCTCAACAAAGAGCAGCATTGACTGGATGGATGAATTCATATCAACATTCAGGTCATAGTGTGATTGGACACATTTGTGTTACCAGCGAGCAACACCACTTTTAATAGTATAGATAATAAACAAATGTGTTGTGGTATTTAAAACTCATGTCCACTGTGATTCACGTTGCAAAAAAATGAAGGGGCTCAATTAAAAGAAGTTGGGGAAACTTGTGTTTCCCCAACTTGTGTGTGTGTGTGTGTGTGTGTGTGTGTGTGTGTGTGTGTGTGTGTGTGTGTGTGTGTGTGTGTGTGTGTGTGTGTGTGTGTGTGTGTCTAAATGGGTTTGCTATGTGCGCCCCCGCTTCTGCCAAGACAGCCCAGCTCGGCACCCCTGCCTTTGCTATCACTTTCCAAACAGTCAGGCTGAGCTGGAGGTCCGAGGCTCCTTCTACTCCACACAGTGAAGCAGGGTGTCAGGGATTTTCACACTAAAGGCCTCTTTCCCTCAGCCAGATTCAGCTCCAGGACCATGGCACAAACAGCTCCCGTCGATCCAACCAAGTTGGGAGTGGGTCGGGCGATCGCTGTGCTGACCTCGGGAGGAGATGCCCAGGGTGAGTGGAGAGAGAAGCGTTCCCGGCTGCTATGTGGGGGGAGGAATGCCAACGCTGGGGCTGCTGGTTGCTGCCCTGAGCAGGTGGTTGAGAGGATCTAAGATCTGGAATAACAGGGATTAATGACAAGGGGGTGATTGATTCTCATGGCAGCAAACAAGGAAATCTAGATTTGAATAGCAACAGATTATTTTCAATTTGACTCATTATTTAAATTTTCTGTAGTCACACTTTTCATATAGAGTTTGGCTAAACTGGTAAATGAATCATGATCAGCTAAAGCTGTTGTGAGAATGTGAGACACACTCTTGACCTTTAACTCTCTGTCTCCGCTGTGACCTTTGGGGACTCTGTGAGCGACCCCAAACACTCCGTCCGTCACACAGTCTCCATATGAATGTTTTTGTGCCTGTCTAAGTACAAGTACAAGTCAAGAGAAGTGTGTAAACACAAAACCGTGAAGTTGTCCTGTCTTCTTTTCATTCATAATCCCCATTACATTTACTTTCTTCTGCTGTCTCTCCACCAGTGTGTGTGTTATGAGCGCTAATTTTAGAAAGCCGACCTTTCTGTCAAGGGTTTGTAAAGTGTTATGAGAGCACGAGCGAGCTGCCTGCTTTCCTTCACCTCTCCTCTGCTCTTTCACACTGTAAGTGGAGAAGCTCTGGGCAGCTTCAGAGTGAATCTACCCGTGTGCTGTCCTTTAAGCAACCCCCACATGTGTTGAGGAGGTTCATGCACAGGCTAAAAGGAGAAACGCTCCCGTTTTTGAGCCTTTCGGTTGTTCATCTACCGAGGAAAGCACCATGAGGCCAACTGGGAGCCTTGGTAGACAATCAAATGATCCCAGTCCGGTTGTCGTACACATGAAGTTCCCCAAATCCGTCAAAGTAGAAGAAGATTAATTTGCCAAAACTAAAACAGTAAACCTGTTACACTTTGCCTGCAGGTATGAACGCAGCAGTGAGGGCCACAGTGCGAGTGGGAATTTACACTGGAGCCAAGGTGTTTTTTGTCCATGAGGTAAATTATACTTTTTATTATTGTTTTTTAAAGTCATGATGCAGTTAGCTTTTTATGAACTGCTACATCGCCTGTTCAGTGGAAAACCTGCACGTGTACTGTGTGTAATTTGTAACGTGTACTGTGTGTAATATACCCGATGGGCGTGATGTCCTGCGTTGCCAGGGTTACCAGGGGCTGGTGGACGGTGGAGACCACATTCGACCTGCTACCTGGGAGAGCGTGTCAATGATGCTGCAGCTGGTAACAACATTCATCCTCATGTTTACTGTTGGGAGGGATGTAACTCTGTAGGCCAAACGGTCATTCAAAGGCCAGGGTTCATTAACAGCAGCCTCAGTAGGCCTTAGACATTAGCACTAAGATGTCACGTGGACCTATTAGGTTATTAATAAACCTGCGCCTTCCTCCCCGTCGGATCTCAGGGTGGGACTGTGATCGGAAGTGCCCGCTGTCAGGATTTCCGCACAAAGGAGGGACGCACCAAGGCCGCCTGTAACCTGGTCAAGCTGGGCATCACCAATCTGTGCGTGATCGGAGGCGACGGCAGTCTAACGGGTGCCAACCAGTTCCGCTCAGAGTGGAGCGAACTGCTGGCGGACCTGGTCAAAGCTGGTGAGAGGCGTTTTAATTAACACCAAGTCCACGCGAGGCCCTGGTGCTGTGGTAAAATGGACTGATGCCATTTCAATCTGTCGTCAGGTAAAATCACCGCCAGTGAGGCCAAGACGTCCTCTCACCTCAACATCGTGGGCATGGTGGGCTCCATAGACAACGACTTCTGCGGCACAGACATGACCATCGGCACGGACTCCGCCCTGCACCGCATCATAGAGATAGTGGACGCCATCACCACCACGGCGCAGAGGTTTGCTCTTTCTGGAGGCACTGGTGCATCTCTGTGAAGGGTCCTGTGCTGGTAAAACTCACTCTAAAATGTTGCTCTGCAGTCACCAGAGGACTTTTATCCTGGAGGTAATGGGCAGACACTGCGGGTAGGTCCAGCATGTTGCATGAGGAGGTCGACTAGTCCTGGTCCCTGTAGTTTGTTACCTCAAGGTTTAATTTAATATTAGGTCACTAACATTGTTGGACTCTAACTAGCTATCACTTCCTCCAGTTACCTGGCTTTAGTGACAGCTCTGGCCTGTGGCGCTGACTGGGTGTTCATCCCAGAGATGCCCCCAGACGACGGATGGGAGGAGCATCTGTGCAGGAGACTGACTGAGGTCAATTTCTTGTGTAACATTATCATCTTTTACTATCTTTAATGTGTGTGTGTGTGTGTGTGTGTGTGTGGCAATATGGATGCTTCATTCTAAACTTCACCGTGTCCTCCTCAGCAAAGGAGCCGAGGCACCCGTTTGAACATTGTCATTGTTGCAGAGGGAGCCATGGACCGTCAGGGTAAACCGATCACCTGCGACCTGGTCAAAGAGGTCAGTAAAGAGACTCCTTGTACACTAGAAAGGAGAAAACGCCATGATGAACTCTCTGTCTGTCCAGCTGGTGTCCAAGCAGCTAGGATTTGACACGCGGACCACCGTCCTGGGCCACGTGCAGAGAGGTGGAACTCCCTCTGCCTTTGACAGGATTCTGGTAACAGCTCACTGCCACCGTGTGCGCCAGCTGTGCTGCCCTCCGTGACTCTGAAAGCGATCTTGTATGACGCAGGCGAGCAGGATGGGCGTGGAGGCCGTGATGGCTCTGCTGGAGGCCACGCCGGACACGCCTGCCTGCGTGGTCAGCCTGTCCGGGAACATGGCTGTCAGGCTGCCTCTGATGGAGTGCGTGCAAGTGGTAAAGCAAACTATGACCCTACCGTTCGAGTCAAATGATTTAAAAAGGCTTAATCCATTTAAAATACATCAGTAATGGCAGATCTTTTTGAATGAACAGTTCTTTTTGATTTTCACCTAAGACTAAAGATGTCACCACAGCCATGGGTGAAGGGAGGTTCGACGATGCAGTGAAGCTCAGGGGAAAGTGAGGCACGCGTCATCTGCAATGCTCAGGTGCTGTGTTGGCTTTCAAATACATTTCTGCTCATTTTTGCCAACAGGAGCTTTGAGAACAACTGGAACACCTACAAAATGCTGGCCCACGTACGCCCCCCAGACACAAAGGTGGGGAAAGACAGTTTACCCGGCTCACATAGCACACCTCTCATTCGATAGAAAGAATTCAACCTTTGTCTGTTTCTGGGATTTCACTTCCATCAGAGTAACATCAACATCGCCATTCTGAATGTGGGAGCTCCGTGCGCTGGAATGAATGCTGCCGTCCGCTCGGCCGTCAGGATTGGGCTCCTGCAGGGTCACCAGATGCTGGCGGTGCACGATGGCTTCGATGGCTTGGCACACGGAATGGGGAGCTTTAATTACATGCACATTAAATGCATCAAGTCTCTTAATGGTTTTAAGAGAGTTAATTAGTTAATTAAAGTATATATTATAAATCACACACTCTGTCCATGCACAGATTGAGCCTATTGGTTGGTCTGGAGTAGCAGGGTGGACAGGAAAGGGGGGCTCCATGCTGGGAACTAAGAGGTAAGACATGTTGACACTCACTGGAACAATGAGCCTGTGTGATACACTATTATCATGTATTTCTCCTTGTTTTGCAGATCTCTGCCAAATGAATTCATGGAGGAAATCAGCTTGAGCATCACTAAGTTTAACATTCATGCTGTCGTCATAATTGGAGGCTTTGAGGTGAGCGTTTCGTCTGCTCTCCTAGAGGTTCAGCTGGTGTAATACTATGCTATGTGGACAACAACAGATCTTTCTCGTGTCTTAGGCGTTTGTTGGAGGGCTGGAGATGATGCAGGCTAGACACAAGTATGAGGAACTGTGTATTCCCCTTGTTGTAGTTCCTGCTACTGTTTCCAACAACGTCCCTGGATCAGACTTCAGTATTGGCGCTGACACGGCCCTTAACACTATAACAATGGTACAATTCATACAGTACACAAAAACACCCGCAAATGAAACCGTTAATGATCAAACTTACTATATTCAATGTTCTTTCAGTTGTCTCTCTCTTGTGGTTCAGACATGTGATAGGATCAAACAGTCCGCTGCCGGCACCAAGAGGAGAGTGTTCATTGTTGAAACAATGGGAGGATACTGTGGCTACCTGGCAACCATGGCCGGCTTGGCATCTGGAGCGGATGCTGCCTACATCTATGAAGAGCCCTTCAACATTCATGACCTGGAGGTTTGTCCTCCTGCAGAACGAAAAAATCCCGACATCATCCTGTTGATGCTGTGCATCCTGTTGATCATGGAGGTGTTACATTCTATCATTCATAATGTTGATGAATGATTGGTGGACTGGTCTCAGTGGTGCAATGTTTTTGCCTGTAGTTGAATGTGGACCATCTAGTGGAGAAGATGAAGACCACAGTGAAGAGAGGACTCATTCTCAGGTGTGTGAAATCAAGCTTCACACACTGCGACACTGTAAATACAAGGGGAGAAACTGGGATTATTTTTACACAATATTGTACTTGACTTTTCCAGAAACGAGAAATGCAACGCAAACTACACCACAGACTTTATCTTCAACCTGTACTCAGAAGAGGGCAAGGGTGTGTTTGACTGCAGGAAGAATGTACTTGGACACATGCAGCAGGTGTGGCCATTAACGCGACTCTTTCGCTCCTCGTGCACAGACACATGCTCGTCACACAGTTCACTATCATAAACTCCTCTGTCATCAGGGGGGAACACCCAGTCCTTTTGACAGGAATTTTGCCACCAAGATGGGAGTCAAATCCGTCCTTTGGTTGACTGACAAGCTGAAGGAATGCTACAGACACGGTGAATGCATGACCTCACGAATGGTGAAAATGACAGTAAGCGATGCATCCTGTGCACACTTAACTAACGCTTCATCTCAAACTGCAGGACGCATTTTTGCCAACTCTCCAGACTCTGCCTGTGTGCTGGGCATGAGGAAGAGATCTTTGGTCTTCCAGTCTCTGGCAGAACTTAAAGAACAAACTGACATTGAGTAAGGTTTACTTTTTCAGTTTTCTACTTCTTCTCAAATTATCTGATTTAATGTGATAATATCATTTAACCTCAACATGACATCTAATAAAAAGAATGAACTAAGACTTGCAGCTGTAGCTTTCAGTTAATTGTTCATCTAAATGTAAGCAGATCATATATTAACACCTTTTTTTCTGTAGACATCGTATTCCAAAGATTCAGTGGTGGCTACGACTGAGGCCCATTCTGAAAATCCTGGCCAAGTACAAGATCAACCTGGACACCTCTGAGAAGACTGCCATGGAACATGTCATCAAGAAGCGAGGCTTAGTTCCACAGTAGTTATTACTGCCATTGAGATCTGGCATGTTCTGTCTTCTTTTTGAAGCACTTTGTAACCTCAGACTCTGAAAAGTGTTATGCAAATAAAGCTAATAAGTATAACACCAACACAAGGTATAGAATTAATGCCCAAAGTCACTTTTGAATTATGACCCTCTATTTTGGTCAAATACCAACATATTTAAAACAATTAATGTGTTCCTAGTTTTAGTTAGTAGGAATTACAGCTATTTCCATCTTCTGGACTACACTGTTTTTTGCACTCTTGTCCACACTGGAACATTAATGCTGTTATTAAGCTGCTTCTTTATAGTGTTCTGACACCAAAGGATCATGATGAAACTCATGTCTTAACTGTCCTGGATGTTATCTAGGTTATGAATCAAGTAACTTATTTATCTCCTCCTTTGTATTTATTAAGGGTCTGTTTAATTATCATGTTCTTTGCTTGGTATAAACTATTCAGTCCAACTTTAATCACCATTGAATGACGTAATAAAGAAGGTCAGAGTCACACTTTGTAGTTCTCAGTTTGAAGCCTCTCTTTGAGCCTCGTACAGTTTGGTCAACTTGTAGCAATGACGCGAGACGGGCTAGGAACTATATTACCCACAAGTCCCCGCGTTGTCGCGTAGAGGCGGGCGTGCTTTCGGATTGGTTAGAAGCAACCGTTCAAATACATTGCGCGGTGGACACAGTGTTCAACATTTGACTGATAAAGTTTTCACCTGTTTAGTAGTTGTAGTGCTGGTTAGGCGTATGTTGTAATGGAAAGCAAGTCCAATTTTTATACACTTTAAGAGAAAGTTCTCATATATGATTCGATTCAAGTAAGTCGCCGTTTATTTATCAAACGTTGGTTAACGTTAGTTGGACGCCGTCATAGAAGGACGTTGTCGCTAACCTTAGCTTAAGCTAACGAGCAAAGTATGTCTTTACAAACTTTACGAGTGAAACAACTAATTTTTGACTGACGTGTCTTTTGCAGTTTTCGACATGAAGTGTTTAAAAGTGGACGAGTACATCAAGCGCAGTGCTTCATTGAAAGAGACAGAACTTTTGCTTCAAGATCTGGAGGTTAGCATTAACTCAAGTCGCCTAATTTTCTGATGAACCGCTCTTGTAAATACCTAAGAACATTTTTAAACATTGACTTGTATGCCGCCCATTAATTACCATAATCAAAATGGTTTTAAAAAGCTGTTGTACTGAACAAATGATCCTAACCTGTTTGTTTTTCTGTAGAGTTATGTGAAGAGTGGACCAGGTTTACAGGGTCGCACGCTGTGTGACAGAGTCATCAGAGCCTGTAACCATCAGCTTGGAGTCGGATCTCTTGACTTGGACCATGTCTGTCAGTTAGTGAAGCTGGTGGAGCTTTCCATTCATGGCTATGATGTGTCTGCATCACTTGTTCCTCAGAGCAGTCCATTGTACATAGAAAAAATAATTTTCCATATAGTAAAGAAGCTAAGTTCCCTAGAAGCTCACAATTTATGCAGTCATGTGGCAGGGTTGCTGCACAGCAGGCTTTCTCCAACATCATGTCATCAGGTATGTTACACTTAGATTACACTATAGATGTTTATAAAATTGTGCAGTGTATATACCATATACACACAATAGATGATTGTTTCAATACTATTAATGTTTTCTGTAGACTGAGGACTACTGTATTCTTGTGCGGAGTTGCTTCTCCGTGCTCTGGAATGGACTTTCTGCAGCCAAAGACAGGAAAGTCCTAAATGCCCAGGACAAACTCCACTACCAGATGCAAGCACTTGCCTTCCTGCTGTTGTTGAATGCAGAAACGTCTTCCTTCTCCAAAGTTCCAATCTATTCTGATGATGCCATCACTGAGTTTGAGAGTAACTGTGACCGAGTGACCAAGGAGGATGCGACCTTTCTTTTGCAGGAAGTGGACACACTTTTCAGCAGAGGTTGGGATAGTGGCCGAGTTTGTAATGGAGATGTTGCTATTCCAAGTTTATTTGTGCTTTCAGAAATAGTATTAACTGTAGTTAAGGTGATGTGCGTGGCTGGCCACAATGAACTAGTCTCCAGCTTTCTGAATGAAATTGAAAGGAAAGTGCGAGGCTGTGGAGACTGTCAGTGTACACCTCTGTTGCTTGGTAAGTGGGCAGTAAAACTCCACTTGATGATGAAGGCCGGCAAAGAGAGTGCAGAGGGTTTGACAGAGTGTACCAAAGCCTTAAGGACACTCTCAGCAAACTTAGGGGACCAAGAAGCACATGCAGTTCTGGAGGGCTGCAAAGTTGTTATGTGGGCCGTTGAGAGTGCCCACAAAAAAGGATTAAGTGGACCTGTACTTCTGGCCTGGTTTTCGTTTCTCGAGGAGCACCAAAATCTGATATTGAAAATGATGAACAAGGCAAGTGTCTTTATAGACTAAGAGATGAATTCTTATTTGCTTTCTATTCTTCTATTCAAAATGTGTAGGAATAACACTAATTATAGTATACCATGTGTTCTGTTTACAGAATTCAACTTGCCAAGCTGAAAGCAACAGACTGCAACAAACCCTTTGCATTAGTCTTTATCAAGGCTTTGTTTTTGCTTATGAGAGTATGCTCTCGTCACAGGTGAGGATAACATACAGCAACTTATTCATCTTACAAAATGTAATCTAAACTAGACTTAATTCTGAGCTCTGTAATTCTTCATTCCTAGCTTGAGGACAGTGGTACCCTGGACCGGGTGCTGCTCTACTGCCAAGCCACAGCCGGACAGTTAATAAGTGAACTTCGAAAGCTCCCAAGTGAAAACCTCTTTATCAAAGCAGGTCATTTTTTTACTTCTTGTTTATTTTAAGTTTATTTTGATATTTCCTCTGCTTATCTAAAATTTTCATTGTGTTGTCTCATTTCTTGCAGTTATTACAGTGAGCAACTTAGCTTGTGGGTTATACAACCAGCGTCTGTATGACCAGGCCTTCACGCTAGTTGAGATTGTTTGCAGGGATCTATGCAAAAGTTGCCCAGTATCGCTCTCTGTTGATAGGGTAGGTTCATCTTTTGTTGTATACACAGCCTCAGTTTATATTCAGTTGTACAAAAGTAGTGTCATTGACTTTTTCTATGGTATTCACATTCTCATTCTCACCTAGTTGAATCGACTCTTCATGTTGGCTGTGCAAACTTCACGGCGAGCTCAACAGCTGGAGCGAGCACTTGACTGGGTCGTCCTGTGGTTGAAAACTCTAGGGGAAAATGTCTGTGCTCACATGGCTGAACCACTCTCTCTGTGGGTAAAAACGAAGATCGATGCAGCACGTAACTCTGAAGAGGACATCCGACTAAGGTATGGTCTATAAACGGCAAGGTTTGCTGTTTCATTCGTGAAATGGTGCCGTGTGTGTGAAGTGAATAGAAATTCACACTTATTACATTTTGGAACAGGACATTACGCGATGGTTTCAGTCCTGATGTCCCTGATGAGAGCGTAATGCTTTGCCTCTTGGAAGAAGAGTTGCGCGCATATAAGGAGGTGGCCGGGGACACTGCTCAGGAGCGTTATAACACACTCTGTGATCTTCTGGACATTTGCCATGAGGAGAGTTCGCACACCCACCTTCGTGCAGTCTACCTTTGTGAAATGGCCCAAGTTGTGTGTTTCCAGGATTTCAGTGAACAGACTGACTGGTAGGAACTGTTATATTGTCCTTTTATTCACACCTTACTCCTGTCCTGTGGTTCACTGTGTTTGTCTAATTTTACAGCACAGCAGTTGACTTTACTCATGAATCTCTGCGGCTATTGGAGGAAGAACCTGAGACTCCAGAGAATGCTGATAAACTGAAGGATGACAAGGCACATACCTTACTCTGGCTCTATATCTGCACACTGGAGAGGAATCTTCAGAAGGCAAGTACTGCTCAAACTTTGTTGTTTTCCTAGAATGGCATAAGTACTAAAACTGAAAGTCATTCAGCCTAATACCTGCTGCTTGTTCAACTGCCAGACAGGAAAAAAAACTGGAAGTGAAATTTTGATAATTAGACAGTAAAATTTAAAATAAGGACATGTAACAAATAGTATTGCGTGTTTATGTCCAGGCCATTGAGAAGGATACAAAACTGCGAGAGCTGCGTGAGCAGACACAGTTTGTGGACAACCCTATAGGAACAAATGATTTTGATTATGAAGACAAGCAGAAGACCCAAGACAGCATTCTGGTGTATGAAGGTCTACAGTTTAACCTGGCTGCAGAGAACGGTAGGAAACCCTTTCTCATATCATCCACCGTCCCTGCAAATTGGCTGTTGTCTAGTTTAAAACACATTGCTGCCTTTGTGTGTAATTCATGCATCTTCATTTTGTTGTTTAAGAGTTGTGCAAGCCTTTGGATGAAGCATTGAATGAATGGTCCACTCTTTTAAAGTCTCCAGTGCTGCCTTCAATCAGGAACCCTAAGCAGACCTGTAGCTCTATTGCCTTGACTGCATCTCTCTTCAGGCTAATGGGAAAGGTAATGAGATTAGGGCAAAATCATTCTTGATCATTTGTTTTGCTTGTATTTAACACCAACAGATTTGATTTTACTTCTGTCTGTTCCCACAATTTATAAAACACAAAGACTTGCAGTACAGATTTTCCACTTTTATCCGGTTGTTATCACTGCTGTTAATCATCCAGGTAATTAGACTTTCTGTGTAGTAATCCAATCCCTGTGTTTCCTCATGTAGCCCCTTAAGGCTTTGGAAGCTTACCAGCTTACTATTGGACTTTCACATCACCTTGCTGATGCGCAGGGTCGTGCCAACTTTCTGTGTCAATCAGCAAGCCTCCTGCTGGAAATCGGCTCTCCTGACCTGGCTTTGGTAATGCAGATTTATAATCCCTATTCCCAGCAATATATCATGTTCATATGGGATTAGTAGATGTTTAATGTTAGTGTTTTTCTTTCAGACCCAACTAGAGTTAGCAGAGAATAATCTTGCCACAGATACCACTGTTGATGGACCTTCTTCCCTCTCTATGTTGACAATTCTGTTAAAAGCTCAGTACTGCTACAGCACTGGACAGGTGTGTAATGTGTACAAATGAGTTTTTTTGGTACAGGGTATTTCATTACATTTTCTTTAAGTTGTCCCCGTGTGGTCATATTTCAGGTGGCTCGTGGCGTGCCTTATCTGTGTGAGGTGCTCAAAGAAGTGAATGAGCAAAGGCAGTCAAAGAGCTGGTATCTCCTGCGTGCTCGTGCACTTCAGACCTGCTGCTCCTATCTCAGTTTGGACACAGCTACAGTGCCAAAAGCTCAGCGCAGCTGTATCACACAGCTTGGTAAGGAGCAAAACCTTTTATAACTAGGTGGTTTTGTGAATCTTTTTGGCTTTATTACATCGTAGCTGTGAGGTTTCTCAGTTTTTAAGAATGGATTTGTTTGTTAGGTATAAACAGCCCGGACACTGCTCTCTATGAAAGTCTGAAGCTTCTCTGCAGCTTGCTGGTTACACTGGTGGGTAAAGGTCTATATGGGACTACTGGCAACATCTCAGATGTGCGTTTTGTTGACCAAGGTATGTCTGTCAGACACATGGGCCAATGCTTCATTTAATGCTGTCCTACAATTACATCTCTGTCTCTCTGTCTCTCTCTTGCTTGTTCCACTAAAAGGAGATAACCTAGTGCTGAAATGGCAGTTGCTCTCAGAGCTGTTAAACTGCTCTATGAAGATGGTGGCATTGAGGAGCTCCTGTGGGGCCATCAATGATGCCAGACTCCAGTGCCTTGAAGCCCTTAAACTGGCCATTAAACTGCAAGCCCTTGGCAGGTATGTACATGTGGATAGTGTAATTAAAAAATGCTTTTTGATCTATTTCCTTAATCTCTTCCTTTGTTCCTCTTGGGTTTCTGTAGATGTGCTGAGCTACTGGTGATAAAAGCTGAGTTGGAGCTGATGCAGGGTGAAAGAGAGGAAAGTGGATATGATCTCGACAAAGTCAGGAACCTTCTGGAGCTCTGTACAGGTCAGTTTGGAGAATTGTGTCAATTCTTTGGCTTTCAGTGAAGTCAATTAGTAACATTGATGTTAAAGTTTATTAGTAAAATTATTTATTGTGGTGGTTATTGGTAAATATACATTCATCATGGAGGATATATGAACTCTATATACAAAAGCCGCCCCCCAGGACTCTAACCCAGGCAATATACTGTACAGATAGATACTAGGCAGAGAAGCAAGCTAACATTTAGAATTTCACTTTTTTGTTTGTTCCAGATTTTTCTGATCAGGTGAAGAAGACTGGGGTGAAAATTAAGCCAAGAAAAGGTCGTCTATTGCAGAAAACACAGTTTCCCCTTCCAACCTCGGAGGAAGATTTTAAGAGCATCCTGAGCACTAGATGGATCAGCAAAGAGCCTGTAGTCAATGATCCAGCCAACTCCCCGCCTCTTAAAGCCCAGCCTCGACGCTGGCTCTCCTCCCTGATGCATGAATCTAACTGCCAGTGCCCCTGCTGCTCTGAACCCTGTCTGGGCCGTGCTACTGCTCGCTGGGCTGCCACACAAGCTGATGTGCTTCTCCAACTAGATCCCAATGAAGCCAAAGTTAGTTTTAGACTTCGATGGGCAGCATTGACTCGCTGCAAGAATGTCACTGCCAAACTTGGGGCAAAATTGGCAAAACTTTTCCCTTCTTGTGGACCCGCCAAAGGCATCTTGAAACCTTCCATGATGCAGGATGTGGTGGGTCGCGTGTACCTTTGCATGGCCCTGCCTGCCCTGGAACCAAGACTTAGCAAAGTCTGCAGTATATGGAAGGTACTGGAAGCCGGCCTATCATTTGTGGATTCAACTGTCTCTCCAGCTCTAAGACCTGTGAAGGCAGGCCTAAATGCAACCAAAGCCATAGCGTTACTGATTACATTAGCTTCAAAAAAGGGCTGCAACCCAGAAGAACTCTTCTTGAATGCTTGGACGTGGAACGCACCCGAAGAACAGAAACTGATTAAATCAGAAGAGAAAAATGTACATTCATCATCAAAAGAAGGGATCTCTCAAAAACCCAAAAACTCTACTAAACTATCTGATGTTGGTGACAATACAAAGGTAAAGGTGGTCAAGCCCAGGATTGGAGTGACGGGTGTCTCAACAAAAGGAAAAAGTCAAGTTCCCATGACCCCAGTAATGATAAAAACAAAGCCCACTGTTAAGGATCTTGGTACTTTTGACTTCAACACAGTGGTACCTACATTGTCCTGTACTCCTATTCAAAAAGCGAAACCTGTGGTGCAGAAAGCACCAAGGACTGCTACTAAGCTTCAGTTCCAGGTATATGAAGAGCTTTCACCAGTTCAGGACAAAGCCCAAGCTGTGCCTGCTGCCCCCAAACGCACAAAGAAATCCCGTTTCCAGGTTGGCATCTAATCAGCATACACTTTTTGTTGTCTATAGGACATACTACTTGTTTTTATATTAAATGTTTTACTTTTTGATTTGTTTTAATACAGGTGGAGTTTAGTGATGAGAGTGACTCTGAGAGTAATAGTCAAGCAAAGTCTAAAGAAAAATCTGATGCCACTAAAAAGCGACCAACTACGAGAAGAACAACAAAAGCTGCTCTAGATCCTCCTGTGGAAAAGGTTCCACTGAAGAGGCAAGTTAAGGGTAAAAGAAGCAAAGCTTCGTCCTGTGCTGCATCTTCAGAGGATGATGACACGTTGATCAGTCAGCCTGCTCCAACAAGGAGAGGAAGAACCAGAAGAGAGCAGGCCGGGGCACATGCAGAAACGATGGAGGGGCCAGACAAAATGAGAGCAATTGAAGAAGAAACTAACGAATTTCTGGACATTAGCATAGAGCAACTTAGGACATCAGACAATGAAACTCAAGACAATGCTAGTTCAAGTAAAGAGATTGGTATGTAGACAGTATACACAAGTAATTCCACCATAGAGACCACCATAAAGCAAAATCTGGACATGTGCTCACATTCTATGTCTCTGACTTTTTGCAGACATTGATTTTGAGGTCTTGCGGAGGGATATGTGTTGCAGTGTTGAGAGATGTGACTTGTCTGAGATCAGGAGCAGAGATCTACTCGTAGAAGGTCAACAGACCCACCTCCCTCAGTCAAGCAGGAGGCCAGGTGAGTACCTCTGCAATGACTGTCTAAACTTAACATGCTGATTTAGTTGTTGTGAAAATCTTACCCCGTCTCTTTTATTCTGTGCTTTAAATGCAACTGTTAAAAATGGATTCTGATATTTTTTTCTTTGTAGACAATGTTTCTCTGGAGGACATTCAGACATTGCTCCGCTCGTCTTGGCTAAGCTTTCAGCACTTCCCCTCTCCCACTCTCTACCCGGCTGTTTGTTCTCTTCTGGCCCTGACCATTGGACAGCAGGATCCTGTAACTACAGCAATGCTACATGCCCAGTCCTTAGGCATCACAAGCCGCCATCGCACCATCCGGCATTTAGCCAGCACACTTAGGTAAGTGTGTTTCATATTTGTTCTCAAAACACCTACCTGATCAGCAATATGTGACTACAAACTATGTTATTCACAGTCAAACTGTTATGTTTGTTGTATAATTCTAACAGAAAGCTGAGGAAGTCATTCAGTCAACTGACAGACAAGATGGATGCTATGAGCCTAAATGAACCCAGTTCAAATGGACAGACTTCTACTGAAAAGAGGTTGTCTCAGATAGAGGACATCTTTTCTTTCCCTACTGCTGACTCCTCATCTTTCCCCGAGAGCCACTGCAAAGAGTTTCTCCATCAACTTAATCACCTTCCCCCTGGTAAATAACCATTTTCTCAGTTGGTCTGATTTAACTATATGAGCAGCTTGCTATACTTGTCAATGGGTATTTTGATTACACATTATATCCTACCACTGTGTGTATCCTATTCCAATTTAGGTGTAACAGTGTGTGTGATGTCTTTGCTTGGAGTAAAACCTGGAGAAATGGGCAACAGCATCATGCTGTCTCGTCTCGAGAAAGGATCTGCCCCTGTCACTGTCCACATCCCCACATCTAAACACCAGGTGTTGCAAATCAGGTTTATTATTCTTTGCTCCAAAAAAAAATGAATACAGGTTTCTAATATAATCAGTGTAATAAAAAAGACATGGTAAACGGGAAATCATAATTATTTGTAATTGTTAAAATAATTTAATGGATTTATTTGTGCATGAACTAATTTTTGACTTTAACATTTTTAACTAGAAAAAAACAGACCTGTGTTGTCATCTTTTAAGCTATTGATAGTACATTTCCACATGACTTCTTAGATATGTTTTCAAATTAAGATCTCCAATGATAACTTTGTTCTTTCTGCCCTTATGTTGCAGCAGCCTATTAGTTGTCTTGTCCAAGAGATGGACAGCATTCAGGTGCAGCAGAAAGTTGTGAGCTGTGTTTCGGAGAAAGCCAAGTGGTGGGAGGGCCGCAGGGCTCTGGACTCTCAAGTCGAGGTGAGTGCTAAGGAAAGGGCACTGCTGGACACTCTTGTAGTGCTTTGCACGGCCCGTATTAAGTGTTTCTGAAACTGCAACATGCAGGCAGCAGGAAATAATTGTTTTACTCTAGTTTAACTAGGAACTAATTGCTTATAGGCTGATGAAAGATTTTGTCTAAGCACTGTCCAATAATTTCAGCGACTGTTAAAAGAAATGGAGACGTCATTGGGATGCTGGAAGAGCTTTCTTCTACCTCTTTCATCTGATCCTGAACTTTTGAAGCAGACACAGCACCTCTGCAAAAAGCTGTCAGCCAGAGGAGTGACAGTCAGTGAAGAAATGTTAAAGGTGTGTGGTTTTTCCATTCCATGGGTCCTGGAGCGCTCAAAGCAGCTGGAATAGAACCTCTAAAATTACAACCACTGACCTCTGTTTTGTTTCAGGCTGTGCTGTCTGCGTCCCCTGAGCTCTCTCAAGAAGACCTCCAAAGGTTTACACTGGGACTTTCTCCACAGTGGGACGTGGAGTGTGACCAGCTTATGCGTACAGCTGTGTCCCAACTCGCAGATAGAGATGAGCCTAAAGGTCATATGGTTCTTATACTGGACAAGGTTGGTTTCATTTCTTTTTTTTCTTAATTAATGGTTCCTGTAGTCAGATATTTGTAGTCAGTCCAAAATAGACCACCTAGTGTTCTTCAAAGTGTTTGCCCTCCAATATAGGACAACATTAATTTGTCTTCTCTCCTGTCTCATGCAGTACCTTCAGAAGTTACCATGGGAATGTATTTCCATCTTAAAATCTCACTCTGTCAGTCGGATGCCTTCTTTACACTCACTGGTTGGGCTAAGCATTCAGAAAGAGGTTAGATCAAACCATAACTGCATGATGTATTGTAATAACAGACACTGAAATTCTAACACACATATGCTTAACTTCAATCTACTCTTCTAGGCTGACTCTCGGTCCGTCCTGAATCAGGGTGTAGATACAAAGCAGGTGTTTTATGTTCTTGATCCTGATGCCAATCTGGGAAACTCTCAGGAGCGTTTCAAGGAATGGTTTAGCAGGTGAGACCAATACTCTGATGGCTAAGAGAAGAATGTGCACTTCAGTCACCAAGTTATTACCTATTTGCTACTTGACTATTTAATTTCAGTCAACCAGAGTGGGAAGGAGTGTGTGGAGTTGCACCAGACTTGGGTCGACTGGAAGAGGCAGTTGCATCGAAGGACCTATACATGTGAGCTTGTGAAAGTGGAGAGGAATAACTACTCTTCTCAGGATTACACATTTGAACATTTGTGTTTTTGTATATGTTTTTTTTAGTGTTTTTATTAGATATTCATGTCAGTGTCCCTCTTTCCCTGGTTTCTTTAGTTACGTGGGTCATGGTGCAGGGGCACGGTTCTTGGACAGCCAGGCAGTCCTGAAAAAGCAGATGAGAGCAGCTTCTTTGCTTTTTGGGTGCAGCAGTGCTGCTCTGGCAGTCCGTGGGGATCAGGAGGGACAGGGCATCATCCTCAACTACCTCATAGCAGACTGGTGAGAATGAGATGGAGCTTTTGATATTGTTGTATTCTAATAAATAATTTTTAATTAATTTTTTTGGATATAATTAGATTATTTCAATTCATAGCTAAGATCATTGGGCATTTTTTTTCTTTCTAGCCCCTTTGTTTTAGGAAACCTGTGGGATGTGACAGATAGGGACATTGATCGCTTCACTAAAGCCTTGTTGGAGTCCTGGCTAAGTGCTGGATCTGGAGCTCCCATCCTGGACTTCATGGGCCCATCTCGTCAGGCCACAAACCTAAAATACCTCATAGGAGCTGCACCTGTTGTGTATGGATTACCAATCCACTTGCGTTAGGTGGACTGATGAGCTAAAACGGCACATGTAAATAAGTCATGACACATGCACATAAAGTTCTGCATTTTCTTAACTTAAAATGATGCTTCAGTTTTAACTGTTTACTATCAACTTGTTGATTTTAGAAATCCTAGTGTTTTAATCCACTTTTTGTTGGACAATTTCTTAATAAATGTGTTTCCTATACAGTCGATGTTTTTCTTGTGAAAAGAGAATCGGGTTGGGTGGTTGCCAGTTAAGCTGAACAAGGAATGCTTTGATTGTAAATTATCAGTTTCTTGTGGGAACTACTTTATCCCAAATGAAATGAAACTTTGCTTTACAACATTGCATAGTTTCTCCATTTCAGTTTGTTTGCATCAATTGATACATTAAAAGGTGGGTGTAAGGTAAGTGTATTTTAATGTGTTGTTCATATATGTCGTACTACCAATAGGCAATAAAAGCAATTAAAATGTTGCAATTTAATATAATTGACTCAATTACGATTAAATCTACCGTTTCGTGTGTACCTCGTTTGACTGAAAACGACTTGACGGTGACATGGTTATTTGTGAAATGTGTTTTAGCTGAGGGGTGTGATGTGAATGATTCGGGTTCAGCCTGCAGGGGGCGATGTTTCATACTAAAGACGGTCCTTCACCCGGAAGCCGTTAAATGGTCATTCGGCATCGTGAGGCCAACATGGCGGTGAATCTTACAGACCTCTCCCTCCCTCAGTTAGAAGGCCTTAAAACCCAACTAGATCAGGTAATTACAATGCCTGTGTTGTGGCTTGTTCGAAATGTGTAGCTAGAAGCTATTGACTTTCTTGAGCTGACCTTCAGAGTATAAAATAAAACGCTGGTTAGCCGATTAGCTTTTAAGAGGCTAACGGCACAAACGGTATTTAAGGATCCAGTTACCCTGCGTGTGCTCGTACTGTACTGTCTGTCCATGTTTACTATATGGCTGTTGTCTATCTTTATTGTACGCGTTTGCTGTTATTCCAGCACCACTGCTGTTAATGGCTCACCGTTAAATCCCTTTGTCATGTTTGCCGTTCGCTTCAGCAGCATTAGTAAAGACCTTCTGGTTTATATGTTTTATTTACTGATTTAAATAAACATGTTAGTGTTTGTTTTATTCTTATTTAGATTCTTAAAACAATAAAGTTGTTAGAAAAACAAAAGTTGTTAGTTTTTTGTTGTGAGCATAATTGGCTTCCAAACTTGCTAATGCCACATTAACTCAGGTTTCTTTTAATAACTACTTGACAGGCGTAAATGAGAGACATTTTGACGAAATACAATAATAAAGCAGGAACTGAATGCAAACAATGAAGGTCTTAATGGTAAATTTCAATACACAGCTGACAGTGGTTTAATTGTGTACTTTTTTTTTACTGACTTCATTTATGTGAATTTGCAGGAGACAGAGTTCTTGACGTCTTCTATAGGTCAGCTCAAAGTTGTTCAGACCAAGTATGTGGAAGCAAAAGACAGTTTGAATGTTCTGAATAAAAACAACAAAGGTAAGTAATTAGTTCTTTAAAACTCATTTACAAAGTTTTTAATAGCAATTGCTATTTTAAATATGGTTACAGGGCACAATTAAAAAACAACTAATATCTATCACGGTCTTCAAAACTATATAGTCATAGTCTTCAGTATGTTAGATGATTTTGTAATCAGTCCACATGTTTTATTGCATCTGCTGCTAGACATTAAAATGGTGTCTTCTTTTTTCCTCTCTGTTCTTTGTCATGCAGGAAAAGAATTGCTTGTTCCACTTACCAGTTCTGTATCCTTTTTGTTACTTTTGCGAAACCAATATTTAACTGGGCCTTAAGTATGGTGTGGTGTGATTCTTGAGATACATATTTTTTTCTTGACATTCCTTCTTTTCAGATGTATGTCCCGGGAACATTAAATGATGTGGAGCATGTCTTAGTTGATGTTGGGACTGGGTACTATGTTGAAAAGGTAAACTCTTGTCTGACACATCAGAAAATTCTATTTATGTGGAAATCAATATATATATTATCTACTCTACATACGTTATTTCATTTTCATGTTTCATTAAACACTTTCAAAACATTCTTGTCTACAATGGGTATTTGTATTTCTAGAATGTTGAAGACTCAAAGGCATTCTTCAAACGCAAAATAGATTTCCTTACAAAGCAAATAGAGAAAATTCAGCCAGCCCTTCAGGAAAAACATGCTATGAAGCAAGGTAAGCAAAACTGCATATTCTCAGTGATAATGATTTCATGCTGTCTGTTTTTTAGTAATCAGGGGTTTGTAAACCGTACCGTATAGACATTTTGGACTACGGTACATTTGTTTTCATTATACTTGTTTGTTGGATGTGAAATTATTAGTTTTACTTATGAGTCATTGCATCCACCTTTACAGCTGTGATTGAAGTAATGAATGTGAAGATCCAGCAACTACAACAGAGCCAACAGTCTTCACAGATGGTTGGGACCACAAAGGCATAAAAACATTTCATGGGGAGGAATTTTTAAGTTGACGTGCAGAACAATAACATTTGTTTTTGTAGGACAAGAATGTTCTAATGATCTAATGAAGTTATATTAAATGTGCAAAAATATACACTTTTTTTGTTCCTGTCAGAAGTTGGATGCACAGACCTCCTGGCCACCAATAAATAAGTTAATCATGTGCTTTGTCATTGTTTTTTATTTGATGTTGTTTTTAAATAATAAAGTCATCATGCAGAAACTAAGTTTCTTTTTAATCAGTTGCTGCATATTTTCAGTAAAATGCATTATCTGTATTCTATTTAGATGAGCATAACTAGAAGTAATGTTAAGAAGCAGATAATCATAAAATTTGCTTTCAGACTATTATAATAGAATGTGTTGAGCGGTCAGTGATGAACGTAGTCTGTTTTCTGGTTCAACAGGTTCAGTTGGGCATCAACATAAGGTGTGTAGACTGTAAGATGTGCCTAACATCTGTCTTTAAATCCACAACTGATTGAAATGTTGAACAAAAAGAACCTACAAATATTTCAACTAAGGTAAGATTACTACAGCACCAATGTGTCATTTTTTACTTTATAATCTTATTTTTTAACAAATCGAAATCAAATATTTTTACATTTTCAGAACTTTAAAAGTATAATTTATTTGGGTCATGATGCCCTATCATGAACAAAAACTACGTGAGGCAGAGTGAATGAAATTCTATTAGAGAACTCACTGGCCACTTCAGTTTTATGCACTACTAAACGTATGCTGGACTGGATACGAGTCAAAAAACGTTTGGGAGAACTATAATTAAGATTCGAATACCGATGCGATTATCAAAGAGAAGTGGAACACAAAATGGACATAAAAGGTTAAAATATAGTCCTGAATTGCCCCTTGGGGATAAATAAAGTTCCATTGAATTGAATAGTCTGTACAAACGGTATAAATTAGAAAGTCTAGTATATAGGCGCACCTCAAGTTCTGGTCCGTCTGACTCCGGGTAAGTTTGATTGCAGTAACTTCCGGCAGCCTATGATACTAATGTGTAGTTCGGTTGTGAAATGCCACCAGCTGGCTTTGTTTTTTTACGTCGTTATCATAGGCAGGTTTAAAGTACCCGGACTCCACATACACAACAAAGGTCACAGCTGCCGTGGTGCATTTTCTTTCTCAATGCGCGACTTTTGTTGTACTTACGGTACGAATGCGCTCAGTAACCTTACTATGTAAGACGCAGCTGTCACATGCTGGCGGTGCGGAGCCTCGAGGTGAAGTGTGCGAAAAGGAACGTACTTCGTAAAATGGGAAACGTGTTTTACTAAAGCAGTTAAAGTAGTTGTCGGTGTTAGGATCAGGTTTAAAAGTTGTGCTTCACGCGGGACGCGCCGCTTGGGCCGGGTCACGTTTTTTTTTCCGAGTGTGGACGTTTCCTAGTTGCCGGGGAGACGACAGTTAAGCCGAGAGAAGGTCGAGGGCCAGTGTGAAGAAGTGCGAGTACTACCGTTGAGTAACACCCGCGTTAATAGGCGAGAAGAACCACCCGTGCAGCCGATTCCAGCGAGCAGGACAACGTTCCGGAGACGAGGACCGAGGCAGCATGGTGAGTGTCGGGCCTGGGGACGGGCACGCTAGCTAGCACGCGACAACCTGTTCGCGTCCTTCCTCGTCGTCTAGTTCGACCTAAGCCGCGCTCTGCCCGGTAACTTTACACCCTAGAAACAGCAGCCGAGTTACTGTCAACACGTCATTCTAAAGCTGGAAACAAACGTGGCCGAATTGAACCGTGTCGTGTGTAAACTTTAGCCGGGTACTTGGCTAAAAACTGCTGTTTAAGGTGTTTGAGCCGTTGCCAAACAAGCCTATTCTGCGCACACGTGTTCAACAATGCATTGGAGATAAGTGGCGAGTTGCCCCATGATACGTTGGACTAAGTTACACGTAAACGCTGATACGTGTTTTGGGCTCTGAGGAGGGAGTACTACACGTGATTTGTGTTAAGTCAATGTTAGCTGTTACACAATTGAGGCTAAGTAGCAACCAGAATGCCCGGCATAAAGGTCACGGCAAAGGGCCGCGGAGACCTTCGCTTTTGACGGAGGTCGTTGCAAGAGTGACTCTGTAAACAACCGGCTCCGTCACCGGTGCGGCGGTTTACGGGCGCTTATATTGACTTGTCCTTCAAACTCCAGCGTTAGCGTTTCGACTGTAGTTGCACGGGGTCGTCGGCGCCATGTGCTCTTTTCTTCCTGACGCCCAGAATCACGCTACGGCGCTTCGAACGTCGAGGACGCGGTCGACGAATCGTCACAGCCGCGTGGCCGTTTGTTTGGACCGAAGCGTCGGGCGGACATTTTTTTAATGTTATCCCTCTGCGTTTATATTCAAAACTAAGGCGCACGACATGTGATCCATTTCGACGCGGCGGCGTGTGCGCCATGGAGGGGGACGTGCGGCCGTTGAGAGGCGGACGAGAAGGAAGCCAATGAAAAACGCCTTCACGTGCGCCGTGCGCAAACACGGAAAGCCGCTTTAGAGCCGCTCGGATGAACCGGTGTCATTCACTGCATCGCTTGTGCGAGTTGTTCTGTTAGTGTGGGGCGCGTTCGGTGCTATTTTTGAAGTGCGTAGATATCGCGTGGGAGACGCACCGTAAGAAGCGGCACAACCGTGATGTGTTGAAGGTCAAAGTAAAAGCACATACTTTGTTGATTAGTATTTTGCAGACTGTTCGGAACGTTTGCAGGAAGCTTTTGCAATGTTTCTGATGGGCAAATTGTGCCGTTACAAAACGAAACGGTTGTTATTTCAACGCCCAGATGCTTGAAATAAGTGTTCAATGATCTTTCATGATGGGTCAAGCATGCAAATGTTGCAGAACAACCAGCTGGTGTCAAATGCACTCACCGCCTGTATGTGTATTTCCACAGTATTACTTCTCTAACTCTGGTCTGTCTTGTGCAATAATGCAGGTTACCACAAATGGAGCCGGTCTGAATCCCAATGCTAAAGTGTGGCAGGAAATGCCTGCCCACCAGAATGACATCCCAGAGGGCACAGAAGAATCTGCTTGGCTGCATACCTACCCTCCTCCTGCTGAGTTGACAGATGGTATGAGCTTATTCCATTTTGCCACATAAATTAAACTTGTGCTGCACCGGTACAATGCAAAACTATGCCCAAGTATAGATGTGTCTTTGGTTATTGTTTTACATTGTCATGAGATTGCATATCCACACTATCTGTTGTTACAGCAGCGTGGTAAGTATTGTGTTGCAATGACATAGGACGGTTGCAGCCATTTAGTTAATCCCTGCCGCTCCTGTCTTGTTACTCAGACATTCCCTCTGCACTGGGTAAAGGCTGTGATGCAGATTATCCCGACAGTCCTGGTGACTCCGCCTCTTTGCACACAGAGGAAATTGGGAGTGACATTGACTACCCAGACGTGGCGTACACAGTCTTTGACCCACAGTGTGAATTGGCCTCTGATGATCTTCCTAAAAAAGAGCCCATGTCTGAGGAGATCCTAAGAGAGACCTTGAAGAAGCAGCTTGAGTTCTGCTTTTCCAGGTAAGTGGTGGCTAGTGATCAGACAAGCTGGAATATATGTTTTTACACGTATACAAGAACTGTGTTGGGGTATAAAACAATGGCTTAAATCCTAGATTTCTTGTGTATTTTACAGGGAGAACCTGTATAAGGACCTTTACCTGATGTCCCAGATGGACAGTGACCAGTTTGTTCCCATCTGGACTGTTGCTTGCATGGAGCACATAAAGTCACTTACCACCGATGTGGATCTCATTCGACAAGTACTGGAAGGTATTTCTGCTTTTCTAATGACAAATCCAGGAAATGCAATATGCTCAGTTCAGATGTTTCAAGCATGAACAGAAGTGCTTATACTCCTTTGGGTCATTGAAGTAGTCTGAAAACAAAGGCAGTTCTGCAGATTGAATTGCTATGTTGAAGCACTTTATGTAAGTAAATGAGTCTCTTCACTTCTGATGGAAACTGGTGTATTTTTTTTTTTTTCATTACAGCCTCTCCCATGGTGCAGGTCGATGAAACAGGAGAGAAGGTTCGACCTAACCACAGCCGCTGCATCATTATTCTGAGAGAAGTAGATGAGACTACGCCAGTGGAGGTATATACACAAATCCATTCATCCTAATAGCACCTAGGTCGAACACCAAATTACTCTGCTGCAGACATGGAAAAGCTATTTGTGGTAAAATGTCTAATGTCTGCATCGCGTCTCTTAACCAGGAAGTGGAGGCGCTCTTCAACACTGAAAACTGCCCAAAAGCATTAAGTGTGGAGTTTGCACACAATTGCAACTGGTACATAACATTTAAATCTGACATGGATGCACAACAGGTATGTCTTGTTTATTAATTCATATGTTGGACCAAGTTCTTGGCAGGATACGGAGTGTAAATTATTTTTAGTTTATTTTTGCACACACCAATGAGAGAATTAGCTATGGCTGTAATTTTATCAGAAGCCCAAAAATGTTGATGAAATGGACAATCTGCTTTCTGAGCAAAAATAACACAACTAAATTTTCTTTCAGGCTTTCAAATACCTGAGAGAGGAAGTAATAACGTTCCAGGGGAAACCAATTAAGGTGAGTCTTGTTGTTCCCTAGGTCCTCATCTCCAGTCATATCATTGCTTATGATTGGTTCCAATTTATGCACTGTAATGTAGCCTAGAGAGCATTGCCACATTTGTTCCTACTAGTAGGCTGTGCTGTTTGGCTAAGCTGTGACCTTGGTGTCGCTACAGTCACTAGATAAGAATAGAAAACGACTAGGTCTCCACTAGGATTGTAAGAAACCCTTATGTCCAGACTGCATTTCTTAGCATGCAGTAACTTTTTACCTTTTTTTTACATTTGGGTATTATTATTTATTTTTATTCATTAATTTTTGCTGTTGCTTAGTTTTATTTGTCCTTTTATGGCTTAAATAAATCCAGGACATTGATCGTTGTGAGTAGACCCCAGTGATGATCAGTATCGCGCTTGGAAGGACAAATGCACTGTGGCTGGTTTGGAGGAACATTTCAACTTTAGCTCTTCTTGATCTGTTTCTTTACTTTACTTCTACTGTTACCCAACCTTACACCCCCCCCCCCCCCCCCCCCCCCCCCCCCCCCCCCCCCCCCCCCCCCCCCCCCCCTCCCTTCCTCTCTCCTCTAGTCAGTACAGTGTACTATGGCCTAATGACCGTGAGATTATGAGATCTGAGGGGGCTGACGGGAATTCTTTTTATTTATTTATTTTTATTTATAGGAGCCCTAGATTATTTAAATTTTTACAAACCATACTCACTCCTTTTCATTTCTCCCCCACAGGCCCGCATTAAAGCCATTAACTCATTTTTTGGTATAAACACCTTCTGCAATGTGGACTCAAGTGTTTACAGTCAACAAGCCCAGTTTGGCTCTCCAGTCTATATGCAGCAGGCATACAGCCCTCAGCAGTCGTATCCTCTCTATCCTGTGGTCTCGCCATCCTGGAATCCTACAGTCAACCCCTCCGTCATGTCTTATTTTGATACCCCTGTTGTGAGTCAAAATTTTATCTATTTTGCTTTTTTTTTTTTTGTTTTTTTTGTTTTGCTGAGCCCTTTGAAAAACTAACTTAATTTCTCTCCTGATCTAGGCACCTTTCCCTAACAGTGCATTCATGAATGGTTACATTAGTCCTGGGAATTACAAAGTCAACTCCAGCTCAAACACCCATCGACCTATTAGCAGGAACCGGTAAGGGCAATATTAGTGTGAGCCCTTGTATGCATTTCATATACAATAGAGGGTGGCTTCACTAATCACTCTGATCTGTAGTAGTTCAAAAGACACTCTTGAGTCAAGAAATACCACTTTGTATCCTCAGAAATCATATGAAAGGTCATCAAAGGCCTGCTGATGAGTTACCCTCTCCACCTGCGGGTACATCAGTGGATGGCCATACTGGTCCCTTGAGCACCACTTCAGTACCAGTTTCTTTCTCTGTCTTCAGCTTTGGAGACCTTTCTCTCCAGCCCACTTTACCCAATGGAGATCTTAACATGGGTGGACGAGCCAGGTGAGTCAATGTGATCCTGACTGGGTATGGCTAATGAATTGAGATGTTTATGTAAATTAGGAATGCATTTTACCTTCTTATAATTCAGATTTTACAATGTAAATGACATGTAGTTTAGTTAAATCTCAATTGTACAGAAATACCCAGCATTATATTTCTAATTGTTTCCTTTTATTACAGGAGAGGAAGCCACAGAGGCATGAGACGGAAAAAAGATGAAGAACATACCTCGGTTAGCATGCTTTTACATTGTAAAAGTCCTGAGGCAGTTATTGTGTGACTCTTCATTAATTTGACTTTTGCTGCAAATTATAGAGAACCGTTCCTTTAATAGAGGCCAAGGTATCACCACCACCAAAATTTGACCTGGCAACTTCCAATTTTCCTCCATTGCCGGGATGTGTGGTCAGTGTACAAGGGGAAACTGTGCCAGAGACTCGCCTCTCTGACGTTGTACGTGGCCTGAAGGTGACCACCAAGGTAAATATCTTGTGGCGTTAGAGTGGATATCAGATCAGGCAGCATTGGCATGACATTGTAAAAAAAAAAAAAAAAAAAGAAAATAATTTTTTTTTTTTTTTTTTTTTTTTAGACTGCGATTCAAGGTGCTATTGAGACTCCACAAACACCTGTCTCAGACTCCATAACCTTGGCTGATAAACCTACACCTGTAACACGTCAACCAGTAGCTCCCCCAATCTCAAGGTAACATTTTAATTTTGACAGTAAGTGTATATGGCATGGTCATTCTCTCTCAAACACTGACCACCTCAGTTTTATACACCTATGAAATGCAATCCAATACAGCAACTGTGGCTTTAACGGGGTTGTAGTAGAAAAAAATAAATAAATTACTACCCTTCAAGGAAGAAAAAGAAACCGTTAAGTTTGGAGCAGTCAGATTGGTTTGCATTATAGTTGTTTGCAATGTACATGGTACATCATACTACATATTGTGAATGTGGAGTTCATGACAGTAACTGTTAACTTGTATGTAAAAATCTTTTTGTCGATTTCAGTGTTGTGTCTACAAAGGAGGAAGACAAAGCTGAAGTTCCTATGCCAAAAGGAGTAATCTCATCTACACAGGATGTTCTTCCAGTGGCTTCTGAACACGCCGCCACCACCTGCACTCAGCCCACTTCTCCAAAAGTGCAGTCACCTCCCAGCACTCTAGCATCAGATCTGGTAAGGACTGTTGTTTTTTTTTTTTTTTTTTTTGGTACAAGCTCATTGTTGCATCAGATTATACCTCCCTTTGGTAAATGTTAGTCCGGCTCTTTGCACAGATTCTGCTCTTTTGGCTCGGCTCCCTTCTCAAGACCCACTTGTGGCTTCTAATTATAGCTGAATTAAGCATTTATAAATGGTTTGTGTGTTTCTAAGCATTTGTGTTTTCATAAAAGCCTTATTTTAATGCAGTTTTCTATTTGAAAAAAAAAAACATAGTCACTTCGTTTAAACATTTCAGTCACACTTTAGGACTTATCATTAACACGTTAGATGTCAGTGTTTAGTGGAAGTTGACAGATATTTTAATTTTTCAAATTTGTTCTAAGCATTTAATATGAAAGACAATGTTAACATGCAAGTCATGCAAAGATTAGTTTGTGGCTTATAAATACTTCAGCAATATACAAGCACGTAAGAAGAAAACGGTGAGCCTATGAGCCACGGGAAGAAACTTGTTGCTGTGTAAAAAGTTAGTTACTTAATCTGTTCTGCCACAACTGGTGGGTGTCAGCAGGTTGTGCAATCCTGACTATGTGATAATTAACGGCACCACCATAGAACAGTTTTGTTTTGGGTTTTTTTTTTGTTTTTTTTTTTTTAAATATATTTGGATGTCACAAAGATCAATGGCAGATGGGGAATGGTTATGGTCAGCGTGCTAATATCAAATCTTTATTTGCCAGGGGTCAAGAAAGCTCAGCTATGCAGAGGTGTGCCAGAGACTGTCAAAGGACCCGTCTCCAGTACAGATGCCTTCTCCTCCTCCTCCTCCCTCTTCTGCCACTCAACCTTTGCAGGAACTCGAGGTCAACAGGGTTGAAGAGCCTTGGTCTAACTCAAAGCGCGCTGCAGGCAAGCCGGAGCAAGCCCGAGAGAGCTGCCCCCCTCGCCAACCACTGCGCTCCTTCAGAGGGGCAAATGGCAGAGTGAGAGCCACAGGTCTGAAGAATCGAGAACATCACAGAGGTCCTAATACTGGTAAACAGTTCTCACAACAGCGACCAGCCAGACAGAGTGGCAAGGAGCAGAACATACCCCCAAGGTCACCAAAATAACTTCAGGGAAAATAAACTGTTGTAAATAACTGTAAACATTTAACTGTAAATCATTTATAAACATGAACTAAGGAATAAAAAACAAATATTTATGTAAATATAATTAACATATGTATAGAGGAATGTTTCATTTGACAGACTTTGTCAAATCTATTTAGATTGTTGCAGATCTAAATGTATTTGGAAAAACCCTTAAGATTTTCTTGTAGGAAATTGTATGACAGGAAAAAGCATGGTCTGCTGAAGATTGCAGATCATTAGTGTGGGAAAATACTTTATTAAAAGTAATCTTACCATAACAGACTATATTTTAAAGTGGTTTGGCATACTTGCTATTGTACATAGTGAGGACCAAAAACAGCAGATTTTGTGACTGACCCTTATAAATTTCAAGGGCTTCTTGGTTATGAATTAATGAGCATACTTGGGACGAGTAAGGAAGCAAAAGAGGGCTTATGTATCTTTTGTAACATGAGGTAATATAACAGCCTGCTTCTCAACATTTATGAAATGACTGACTAGAACCAGAATCATTATTTGTGTCAACAAATGTGGCGCCACAAATCTAAGAGTAGGTTTGAATGTTGAAGAGGTAATATTCTGATGCTCTGTGGCTGGTGTGGATCAATGCTCCTCATCTACTGTTGGTGCTGGTGCATACTTCAGCAACATGGGCTGATTATTTTGATTTTTTTTTTTTTTTTTTTTGATTACTGGAGTAAATTGTAGCTCATATCTAGTTAAGCGTGCACTATAAAAGTTAATCTCTTAACCTGTTCAGAGCTGGTGTGGTTGACATCATCGCCTGTCAATAAGGGTAACTTAAATTAATATATGAATAGTATTTTCAGTTTAAGTAAAGCTATGTGACTAGAGTAGTACCACTTAAAGGTGGGGGGACTAGCATTTGTATAGGGAATTCTCAAAACCAATGGATCATTCTAGAAGTAAACATAAGGCTTTTTTTATTATTAAAAAAAAAAACTAACTTTACAGAACTTGATTATTCAATTTTTGATCAAAGGTCTTTTTCAATTTAATTTTATTCTACATTGATGATCCTCAACATTTTCAATTACACTTGAAAGGCTTTATGAGCATTAAATCCTTCAGAAGAGACAAGGATCACTGATCTTTGAATGTTCTTATTGTTGTTGGGTTTTCCTGCTTTAGGAACTTGTATTTTCTTTCACACTTATGCTTTTTTGGGGGGGTATTTGTCTTTTTGCTTTTGGAGTTTGCCTGTTATGACTACGTTGGATGCTGGTTTGTAAAACCAATAACTTCAGGAGTAAGCAAAGTAACTGTATTTTAGTGGTGTGAATGGCACTACCTCTTAATCATTACAGAATTGAAAGGGCTTTGGTTGTTTTTAGTTTATCTTGTGGTTTTGTTTAATTTGAGTAGTCCGCCAAGTCACATGAAAATGAACATGTCTTACTTTGTAAAGCAGTGTGAAATAATGGACTTCCTCAGTAAGTACTTGGAATCATCTCAAACCAAACCTCGGGTGCCTTATCGGAGCGCAGGAGTTGAGTATATTTGGTTATACTTTAAATGCTGAGCTGTTTTTCAAAACCCAACATTGTCAGTTTATGACACTAGGTATTGTCCAAAGTTCATCTCAATTTATTAAGTGTGTTTGTGTGTGTGTTCGTGCAGTCATTTGTGCAGTTTTCTGTATGATAGTGTGATGGCTTGTCAGAGTAATTTAGTCTTGCATCAGTATCTTGCTTGTAACTATAACAATCAAACATGGGGTTGCAAATTCATGTCATATTTTATTACTGAGCCTGATGTATTAAAAATAAATTTTTTATTTTTAAACAGTTTTGTCTTTGTGTATATACACTCTGATGCATCACTGATGTGTTGGTATTCTGACATGCTGTGACATAACTCATGAAACACAGCCCTAACAAGAATTTAATGACCTTTGACGTCATTTGACACGTAATGATTAGTAAATAATCTCGCATTATGTAATTGTTGGCACATTTGTCTGAACCCCTTTTTAAAACCTTTGGGGAAAACCAACGACACAACCCAGCGGGCGTATAGACTTTAAATGAAGGAGCGGGTGTAAACGCAACTCGCCGTGTTTACGTTTACCACAAAGAGATGTTACGTAATACTCTACCGAGACACAGCTCTCGCGATGTTTCGCTAATGGAAGCGTTCAAGTGTCAACATCGGTCAGGCAGTAGCACTGTCCAGAGTAGAGAAGGGGTGTAAAGAGGCTGTTTAAACGTCGGGTGAGTTATGACACATAATATGGTAAACTGCGATATTTTGTTACCTATACAGAGTCACAGCTAAATAAGAACGTGATGTCTGGATCCAATCGTGCCTTAGCTAGAGCATGTGCTAACGTTAGTTACTAACTTGGCAGACCTGTTAAATGTGAACTGAAAGGAAAGCTAACGAAGCTTTCGATTAGCAGCTAGCATTAGCTTGGCTAGCTGTGCAATGACTGACAGCTAGTTTAGAATATAATCTTAGCTTTGCGAGGTGTATCCAGTCGTCTGTTTTCCACGCTGTATCTCCCCAATGATCGCTTCCACACTCTTTGTAACGGCATGGCTGTCAGGTTGTAGTGGTGGGCTTTTTGTTGATGCTAGCGATAAGATGATGCTAGCTCGCGGCCCCTCTTCCATAAAGTGGGGGTTAGCCAAATAATGCCCACTTTGGGTTAACCTATCCTCCGCTTGCAACCTAAACCACCGTGCGTACAGCATCGACCTCGAGGGTCATGGCCGGCTGACCGCGGTGACTTTAAGGCCCCCTACGCTAGGCTGCATGGTAGCTTGTTTTGGCTCCATTGCCAAGTTAAACGCTAACGCTAGTGCCTGATCCCTCCCGACCGAGCCCACAGCAGATTCCCCACGCAGGCCCACCGTCTCCGGCCTGCCTGCTTCCTGGTGCCTTAGCACTGGCTGGGGTTTTACACGTTGTTTGGTACCAGGTGAGGGCGTGGAATTAATTACGCACCGATTACAACGTTAGTGTTCAACAGGTGCATGACGCTGCTGTCACATAGACCGATGCTGCGGGTTTTTATATTAGCCTTTTAAAACCCAAGCTAACGTCCGAATACGTTGATGATGATTGAGTGTTTTCTGGTCAGCCACTTGCTTTGTAAAGGTTCAAATCGGTGGCATTCAAGCATCATTAGGAATTTATGTTGTATCGTGCATTAGCTGTTTCCTAAACACTTGAAAGAAATGGACCAGTGTTTCAACTTGTTCTCTCCACAGAACATTTGTCTGAGATGGGGGATGACCGACCCTTTGTATGCACCGCCCCTGGATGTGGGCAGGTAGATTTCTCAGTGCATTAATTAACATGTACATCCACATAAAACTGCATCTCACTCTGTTGTCATGTGACATCCCCAATGACCAAATAATAGAAAAGCATCATCACAGATTTATTATTCTTATATGCTGTGTTCTTGTTTACAGAGATTTACCAATGAAGACCATCTGTCAGTTCATAAACACAAGCATGAAATGACATTAAAATTTGGTCCTGCCAGGACAGACTCTGTTATCATTGCAGGTAATAACGTTACCATTTACATTAGTGCTTTGTGAAGGCAGCTGTATTGGCCAGAGCAGTAAGAAAGCTCTGAAGACTTGTGTGGATATGATCCTCTGATGACGGTTGGGAAGGGAGCGATTTCTGTCTCTCTCTTTTGACTAAGGCAGTGTTTTTTGCAGACCAGACTCCCACACCCACACGCTTCTTGAAGAACTGCGAGGAGGTCGGGTTATTCAATGAGCTGGCTAGTTCCTTTGAAAATGAGTTTAGCAAAACACAGGATGATGAGCAGAGGACAAAACACCCGGTGAGAATATGGATGAATGTACTGCTTTGTTTTTTTAAGGAAAGGGCATAATGGTTCCCCTATTTTTAAGGAGGAGTTTATCTTTTATAAGATCTGCAAGCCTACTGTATGTTGACTACTATCTGTGTGTTGTTATTTTACTATAAGGCTGCACCTTTACAACCATCATCTGAAGTAAAACATGAGGATGAGGGTCCTTTGGAGGTCGACTCCTCTCCTCCTGACAGTCCAGATTCTTCCTCAAGCATGTCAGACAACAGCGGAGACTCAAGGGTGAGAGGCAAGGTAGTGTCTATGGCATTAACACGTTTTGTGCCAAGGCTGTTATTAAGAAGAAAATGCCCATTTTCCGAAGTAAATGGAAAGGTAAAAAAAATAGTTGGAAAACATAGTAACAGACGTAAAGTAGATTTATGATTCCAGCCCCTCAGGGCAAGGAAGGATATTTATTCCAAGTTAGACATTGTCACACTTGACTTGGCTTGGGCCTTTGCTTACTAAGCTTTTGTAACTACGTCATATTTGTTACACAAGTGGACAGGGAGGATAATGTCCACCTTTTCCCTGGAATGAGTCAATGTCTTGCCTTGTTTAAAGAAGAGAAGTCAGTGTCTGCAGGTTTACATAAATGTACCAGGAACTAAACAGTTCAGTTTAACATGTGTGACTACACAGTCAGTAAAGCACTGGATTGCACATTTGCATCCATTGTGGAGGAGAAGCAAGGAGACTAAAAACCTCCATGAAACCTGGACAGGTTGATATCATTTTATGCCCAACAGAAATGATCATCATTGAATATATCTCTGTATAACAAACACGGTTGTTTTTGGAACATTAATACTGATGTTTGCTGTGTCAACAGGAGATTCTCATAAAGCCCAGCTCTGCCCCTACTCCAACCATTGTGCGTCCAGGTTCTCTTCCACTTCACCTGAGTAATGACCCGTTACACCCAACTCTGCCATCTCCAACATCCGTCATCACACAAGCTCCACCCTCCAACAGGCAGCTAGGGTAAAGTACAGTGTTTTGCAGTTATATTTCACATTTTTATATAGTTATCAGCCTGGATGGAACTATAATGGTAATGACAGTTCCCCTCAGCTTTAGAAGCACTGTCATTTTTTGCATGACATACAGTAAACTAGGGATGCTTCACCATCTCATTAGCAAAAGAAACACTAGCAAACCTTATATTATAAGTGGTTCTTGCCTTCAACTCCATCTGAGATGTGTCAGTGAGCACAGAATGAAGCAGACATTAGATTTACAATTATACAATTTGTCAACAGGTCCCCAACAAGTGCTTATCCAATTATTAGGCACCTGCCTAATGGACAGACTGTCCCTCTCCTGCCTAGTCCAGTGCAGCTGACTTCAGTTATATCTGTAAGTAATTTTTATATACATACAGCAAATCTGAATTAAGGGATCTTACCTTGTATATTTAAGCTAAACCTTTCCATTTTCGTCTTTCTCTCTGTGACTGTTTGTTGGGGCGTGGAGGTTGCAAGGGCAGTGAATGCCGTGCCTAACATCCCTGGGATTCCAGGTCCTCCAGTTGGAGGAGCAAGCAGTGGTTCATCCTCCCCTTCTGGATATAGTCTGCACTCGGAGGCCAAGATGGTGAGCTGCTTATTCATAGCTTTGTGGACAGTGACTGTTGATCATGTAAGCAGGCACTGTCTTGTGATCTTAACATAAGATGAGTGTTTCTTGTAGCGGCTGAAAGCAGCGCTAAGCCATCAGGGCCCAGGAACACAAGATGGAGCTGGTGGAGGTTCAATAACCGCTGTCCCCCATCATCAGGAACACAGTCAGCAGCCCACTCAAAACTCAGATGCTCCATCGCCCGCTCAACCACAGGTACAGCATGTAGCATGTCAACCTCAAATATTAAGTTGAGAAAAATACATGAAATTAAATTTTGTGCATGTTCAAGCAGCTTTGGCCTATCTTTAGTTTTTCATAGCATCAATACATTTGTTAAAAAAATGTATGTGAATGTAATTTAGATGGGGCTCCTTTTGTTCCTTCCACTTTCCAAAGGTTTCTCCAGCTCAGCCAACAGGGGGCCGGCGGCGGCGAGCGTCAGAGATGGATCCTGATGAGCGGAGGCAGCGTTTTTTGGAGAGGAACCGGGCGGCTGCGTCCCGCTGCAGGCAGAAACGAAAGCTGTGGGTTAACTCATTGGAGAAGAAGGCAGAGGATCTCGCCAGCATGAATGTCTCCCTGACAGTGAGTGCTTCGTATCTTTCATATACAATTTACTCAGCCTTGAAAACAGTTTTGTTGACGCCACCCACCACGATCGCTCATGCTTGTTGATTTGTGTGCTCTGTGTCTCCTGTTGCCAACAGAATGAAGTAACACTCTTGAGGAATGAGGTGGCACAGTTGAAACAGCTCCTTCTAGCCCACAAAGACTGCCCTGTCACCGTTCTGCAGAAGAAAGCCGCCTTTTTAGGTATTCATTAAATGTCACACACTGACCAATCCAGCATTGTACGAATCCATCTGTCACCTCATCCATCTAATGTACTCTTTTTACTCGCCCACCTCTCTAAGGGTGAATGTTTCTTTCTCTGTCTCTAGCTGCAGGAGGAGAGGAAACGTCTAGGGATGCTTCAGCTGAACCCATTGGCTCCCCGGCGGCAGTTATCCAACACGGACCATCACCGCCTGCCTCCGCCTCCAGCCCAACCCTCAATGGGCTGAGCGTGCGCGCTGCTGAGGCGGTGGCTATGTCGGTCCTAGCTGGGATGGGTTCTGGCCAGCCCGGAGGGGTTGTCATGGTGACCCAGTCACATCCAGCCCCAAGATGATATGCTGACGCAGGTAGCCAGTATGAACTCGAGTGACATTTGGAGGCCCGGACTAGTGCAAAGTGTTTGAAAACAGGGATCCGCGCTCACCCCAAACCCCAGACTAAGATAATGTCCTCTCGTCACAGCCAATGATAATCACACGAAGACACAGCACAGTGCCTTCATCAGCCCTTCACTCCCAGCAGGTTCCCTGTGTAAAGAAATTGTGTGCGTGTGTGTGCGTGCGTGCGTGCGTGTGTGTGTGTAAATATGAATAACGCATCAAACACTCACTCTGCAGCGTTTGGGGTTGTTTCGTGTTCAGTAACGACAGCTGGAAATGGTTTTAGATTGGAATAAAAAGTATGAATGAAAATTATTTACGTGAAACCCATCACTTCATTATTATTTCAGCTCAAAATGCAGCGTGTCTACTTTTCTCCCTCATGCTGCCTGTGATGAGGTTGGTCGCTTTCCAGGCTCACAATTTTACTGTAAGAGATTCTGTATTTTTTTATTTGTAAAGGAACGATTTTTTTATGTCTGATACTGTTTGATGTCAAAAGGTATTGCTGATGTAGTTAAAGTATGCTGATTGGCTGTCTGGTTGCAGTAATACACAGCCTGGAAAGATACTTGCGTTTTTTGTTTACTTTAGAATCACTTCTTTTGCGTTTCGTCTGTGTCTTCCTATTGCATAACATACCAAACCGTAGATGCGTAAGCAGTTTACCCGAGTGTCCGCCTGCCTTTTTTTAAATCATGAGTTAAAACCCACTAGGAATGTGTGTTATTACACTGTTGGTGTACGTATGAAACCCTATTGACTGCATGCATTATACGAGGCAGAGGAATGCCGCTGTTTGTTTGTGCTTCATCTTGCCATCACCGATCTGCATTTCTGGTCTGTGGCATCAAATTATTGATGGAGGAATGTTCCTTAATGTGTAAGAATTCAAATTTTCAGTCCTAATGCTACACTTGTGAAACGGTTAGCTCTAGTAGCCCTTTAGATGGTAATCAAACCTAATAGATTTTAAATCATTTACCCAGGCGTTTCGTTAAAGGAAAGAGTAGTGCAATATATTTTTCTATTGAATATCAATGTTCTTGCATCTCGGATGTGTGTGTAGCTCGGCCACTGAGAGGAGTTTGATCTACGTCAGTTAAAAATACTGAGGTTACCACAAATGTGAAGATAAGATGAGAGACCTAAAGGGTGACTAGACCGGGTGCTCTGCGGCATTTGAAAAGCTGTCTTGTATCATGAAGTAGGTTTAACACTTGTGCACGGGGCTTCTATCGAAAAGGTTTTGCAGTGCAGATAATTTTCTATCACATTGTACTTCCACATTTTTGCTTTCCCTCCTTGTCCCTTTGTGTTTGTTTCTTAACACACCAGTGTGTTAATGATGTTTATTTTCTATGGGCATGTTAGGGTTTCTTTTCCATGTGATTGAATTCTTTTATTTTGTTACAACGTGTCAATGTCTTTTATGCGTTTAAAAGGAGTTAAACCACAAGAAAAAAGTCTTGAAGATATGACTGGAGGAAGTTTTGTCAAATACTCAGGCCTCAGGATGGGAATATAACTTGTGTATAGTCTCAACTACTAAATATGTTGTCTTGGGCAAACAATAAAATGAATTTTAAAAATGAAAAGTTCACCTGCATGTTTTTACGGTTACTGCTGGTCACAGTTGAGCAACCAGAGTCACTCAGATACTTCAATATTCACTTTACAGGTGGATCATATTTACTGAACTGTGATGTGATGTGAACCTGTCAAACCCTTAAGCTTTCTTCACCCAGACTTTGTTTCTACTAAAATACAAATTGGACTCACAAAATCATTAAATGACACAAATGGCTTTGCAATAATCCTAGACATCTGGATGTGTAAAATGATTGTTGTTTGAAAATTTAAATTAAACGTCAAATACAATATTCAGCAAGAATATAAATATTAAGAAATTGTATCATTTTAAAGGCCAGAACAAACAATAACAGTATTCACTAACACGTTCACTGTAAAGCTGTTATATAACGGCATTTAACCTGTAGCAACCCAAGACACGCGTCCACTGTAGACGAGGGAGGCAGGTGAGTGGGTTGTGGAGGAGCGATGCTGCGCCTCCCAGCCGTAAAAAGGCGACAGCAGAGGGAGCAGAGAGTCCGCTTCTCCTGTCACAGCGGCTCCCGTCAGCCCGGGTCACGTGACTGACAGACTCCTCTGGCGAGTTGCTCCAGTCTCCCACAGTCATGGCGGTGTCGGGGAGTCGCGAAGATGGAGTAAACACTACGCCTGCTACATCCTGATTTGTGCGTGTGTGTGTGTGTTTTATTTTGCTCCATGCTGGACGGTACCCGCTGTCATCCGAAATATCACGAACATCCCACGGGCTGCTGTGCTTCCCACCATGGCCGACCGCGGCGTTGATCTGTCGGCTCTGCCTAAAGAGGTCAGGGACCAGCTGGCGGAGTTGGACCTGGAGCTGTCCGAAGGTGAGGTCTCCGTCCGTCAGGCGCCGCTGCGTCGGAGCGCGAGCGCTGTCGAACACGAGCGCGTTTGATTGCGGGGGGAACGAAACGGCCGCCGACGGTCGGTCCGTGTCAGCTGGCGGAGACCCGGAGCTGCTGCGGCGGCTCCGGGCACGACACCAACAAACGGGAAAAACACGCTGACGTCCCGCCAGGTCTTCATCCACTCCGTGGTTTACACCGTGGACGTTCACAGAGGCGGAACGTCTCTGAGCGCAGTTAGTTTATTCCCTCAGCGCGCTTGTTTTCTCTCGTCGCAGCTTTATTTTACAGTCCCGCCGCAGAAACTGGGTCAAGTTTGTGTGCGTTGTGTGCGCCTGGCTTTGTGTTTGTGTAGCCCTGGACGTCAGCGGACACTGAACGGAGCTGTGGCCCGAGACTCGGGTGCGCGTCCGGTTTTATGGGAATGACTGTGAGAAAATGGAATATGGTGCTGGCTGTTACGCAAGTCTCCTCCTCGCACTGAAACACGCAGCGGCTCCACTGGCGCTGTGCAGTTCTCAGGTGCCGGGGGGGCGGGGGGGGGGGGGGGGGGGCTGGCGGGGGGCGGGTGAGTAATGAGCTCCACGCGGAGAGCCGGGCAGCGGGACGTGTGGGCCCGTGGCGCCGCCGTCAGAGCCCCCTGCCCCACGCAGGACGGCACAGGTGTGGAACCTGAGAGCGTCTGTGGCGGAGGTGCACAGATCCGGGTTTTCTGTGCCACTCAGATTTCAGTTGCCAACTCCGGATCTGCCTGTGTCAGCACTTCTCCTATTAAAAAAACACCAGAACCGTCCCTCGTGTCATAAAGGTTTTATTAAATATTTATGTTCACGCTGTCATCTTGAAAACCCTCCTCCTCTCCTTTTTACCCTTATATAACATACACATCTTATTGTTTGAAGGTGGGAGTTTCTCTGTACAATGAGTTCGTCATGTGTGAAACTGTGACTCTGACCTGAGCCACTGCAGAAGCTGGTTAATAATAGACTGAAGGCAACAGTGTGATAATGAGGGAGATGTTCACTTAATGTGGGTGAGAGGCGCTGGATGACGGGAAATCAGCGTGGAGTCAAGTGGACTCAGTAATTGCATATTTTATCATAATGATGTTATTGCCACAAATTGTTATGTTGTTGAAGGGTCGTAATTAAGCATGTGTGGTATGTGGCTCTCAGGCTTCAGCTGTGCTCAGACCAGCAGGCGTGTGACTAAGGTGTGTGTTGTTTAGCCTGTGCTTTATATTAGCTCACTTTGTTAAGTCAGAATAAGGCGTAAGAGCAGAGGAGATGCTGAGGAAACAGGGATTAGAACGATATTTGCAGTATTTTAATTTGATAATTGTATAATCTCACATCAGCAAAAATTAAAGCATAAATTATGGCCGCTAATGCGTTACCATAGCAACGTGAAGCATTGCCCAGCTGTGTTAGTGACTTCTTCACCGCCTTGCAAACATTACAGTTGTTCCCAATTGACGCTTTTGTTTTACAGGGAGTTTTCCAAGTAAAAAACATTAGGCAAAGTTTTCTTAAGCTTTATTAAGAGATCATTCACACCAATCATGGTGTGAATGAGTGAAAGCATTGGAAACCTGAGCGTGTTCAGACAGTGGGAGCCGCCTGCGCCCTGTGTTTTAGTGGGTGAGGTGAGGTTAGAGTCCTTCTGCCGGGGCCTCGGAGGACGGCGGCTTTGTGGCGCGTAACCGGAGCTCAGAGACGGTTCCCCCGACGGCAGCGAGGCCCGGCGCTGCCCAGATGCTCTGCATCTGCTCAGCGCGGCCCGGCCCGGTACGCGCGGCGGCAGCTGCCCGTCCAGTGGACTCGAGCCTTTCTCATGGAGATCCTTTACATGGCAACAATCGCCCCATTGTTGTCCTCGCCGACGGGACTCCCCTAGCAACAGAGGAAAATCTGCATCAGCATCACGTGTGTGTGTGTGTGTGTGTGTGTGTGTGTGTGTGTGTGTGTGTGTGTGTGTGTGTGTGTGTGTGGGTGTGGGTGTGTGTGGGTGGGTGTGTGTGTGTGTGTGTGTGTGTGTGTGCGGGGACACAAAGAGCTCCATTGAGGACACCAAAGGCCGGAATTTAGAGTCTGAACCACGACTGTTCAAGCCGCCGCGTCCGACTGATGGAGGCCTTTTAGTGGCGGCCATTAAAAGTGAGCGGAGAGTGGCGGTTCCGTCCGGATGCTGTCCGGGCGGGCAGCATATGGAGCTAAAGCATGATGCAGTTCGTACTGGCGCTCAGATGGTGCACGTATGGAGGCGACACCCGACCCGCTGGCGGCGCGTGACGCCGGCCATCTGCTCTGCCCGCGTGTGTGGCTGCACGCGAACGCAGCGCCGCCGCTGCAGCGCGGCCTTCGCGCCGTCCCCGTTCGTTCGAGGCTGGTCCCAGGCCTCGCCGTGACCGTCTCCGCCGGGTCCCCCGTCCTGTGACGGGCAGGCGGGTTTGATCCCAGCATCCGTAGTGAACGGCAGCGCTGGGAGATTACGGCCCTGCCTGCATCTCCCGATCTAGGTCACAGAGCATCAGGGGGCGACGCGCCCGCCTCATTTAGCCTGTGATTCACGCGCTGCTGCCGGGGCTCCCACCCTGACATTACCACTATCTGTCGCCCTCTGTTTCCCTCCACCGCCGTTTTATTGCACTGTTTGTTCCTTTGAAGATAAATAAGATGCCTCCTTAAAGGGCAAGGCTGCGTTATTCTATGTTTATCATACGTTGTGAACGGTACTCTCTTCGTTCCTGGTTTCCTCATGGCATCTGCGGCATCAGGGTCCTGCTGATCGCGTGACTGTTTAAATATGGTCAGACTGTGTCATTTGTGCGTGTGGACAGGAAGGAAGCAGGCGTGATGCTGGTTAACTGTTGCAGAGCAGCGGCGCTCACATGTGCGGGCAGCGCTCCAGGCCACAGGCTCTTAGACCACAACAAACGGGGGAACGTGTCCTTCCCACAGCAAAGCCGACAGCAGCATCTGATGCACCTCGTGTGTCTGATCTCAGAGTCTTCGCACTGAAGCGCCGCGCGGAAGGACGGCTGAATAATTCAGACGAGGCCGGAGCGCTCGCCTCCGTCTCCGTTTGCAGCGCAGGTGGTCTCTCAGCCTCCTGGAAACATTAAACCCTGTGGTAGTTTGAAGATTTCCTTTGATCAGTTTGTTTTCTTACCTCTGAACATAACGAGCATGACTCATCATTGGTAACTTGTTGAGTAATTGCATGGAACCTGCCAGTTGGAAGCTGATTCACTGTGGTTACGTCCAAAATCAAACAATCAATTTCTCCAACGACCCGAAGAACATTTATTAATTATTAACGACATAAAACACATAGAAGTGGATAAATGGTTGCTGACAGGCTCTGACAGCTCTAAAATGAGCACACGTTACGTCCTGCGCCGCCTCGCTCCTCCGTTCTCATTCCTACTAATGCATTTCATGTGTCAGCAGCCGCCCGCACCGCACAGCGCCGGCCTGCATCATCACCATGGTTCTACATCTCATGTTCCCTCATACAGCTCCGCATGGGCCTGGTTGCTATGGACACGGCCCATGTGGTGCCCCTGTGCCCTGCCCCCAGCCTCCTGCACACACACACACACACACACACACACACACACACACACACACACACACACACACACACACACACACACACACACACACACACACAGTGAATTTTTTTCCAGATTAGAACGACCATATGCTGGAGCCACATATACAGTAACACAATTGAATGCTCGGCTAAGCTGTTAATACCATTACAGAGGAAACGTGAGGTTGCTGCTGCTCAGTCAGAACTTAATGCGAGGCCAGATCCAGATGCAGTGAAGGAATGCAGCTGGTTCTTGCCTGCATTTGGAGGCTACCACTGGCGCTTTGTCTCCCATAACACATAACATCTGTCTGTCAGCACGTTCACAACATCCTCATCTTCCTAAAAAAGTGAGAACTCTGTTCGGATTGTGTTGTTTTACACCTGTATTTGAGCTCAGGCGGTAAATTTGCCCTCACAAAGGGATGAAACCGTATTTAAATAAGTGTTCACAAAGTGAGCCAGAGGTGCAGCTTTACACACTGTGGAACCCTTCACGAGCTATTGGATCCTACAAGTGCTGCCTTTGATTAAAGCCAGAAAAAACATGACTTTCTAGTATAACGGAGGGAAGCTAAAGACTGCACTGCAGCTTCTCTGAGCACAAATAGAGCACTGGTCCACAACAGACTGAGCAGTGAGTAATATTCATGGTGCTGGCTGTTATTTCTATTAGTTACGGAGAGAAACTAGGTTTTTAGAAAAGCTACAGTACCTTTATTTAGCTGAATCAGCTCTAAACTTCATCAGCCACACCACACCTTAATTCACCGACTCCTTAACTTTATGTGGTCATGAACCTGTGGTCCAGGTTCATGACCTGGAGTCTGGGCTTTGATTGGATTGTGTTCGTTGCTGCTGCACCTGCTGTTTGATCGTACTCCTGCAGCTCAGCCGGTGTTTGTCGTTTTGTGCCAGAGTGCCTCCTTTGTCCTCGTGGGGCTGATGGGTTGGGTCAGCAGTCGCTGTCGTGGGCCTGTTGAACGCACACGTGTGTACAAAGAACCTGACGGGATCAGACTTGACTGAACTTGACTCGACTGGAGCGTGTTCTCACCAGACGGTTCAGTCCCAAGTCCCAGTGTCACGCAAACAGGCAGCTTGGAAACCAGTCGCTACAAGTGGATACCGAATGTGTTAAGAAGTGAACCACATCTAGAGACGATGCAGGATCTGGTCCAGTGGGAGTTACAGTGTTTGTCAAAGCCGTGATGAGTTGAGTCACAGCTCACCAGGCAACGTTTCTGGTCCTGTCATTACTGAAAGCTGTGTGTGTGTGTGTGTGTGTGTGTGTGTGTGTGTGTGTGTGTGTGTGTGTGTGTGTGTGTGTGTGTGTGTGTGTGTGTGTGCGTGTGTGGAAACATGATCCTCTCTGTTACCTGAGTTTGCCACACCCTGCCTGATATTTCAGAGAGAGACCGAATCACTTGTAGACGTGTGTGTGTGTGTGTGTGTGTGTGTGTGTGTGTGTGTGTGTGTGTGTGTGTGTGTGTGTGTGTGTGTGTGTGTGTGTGTGTGTGTGTCAGGCCTTGGGCTCTTTTAAAGCTTTCTTCACCCAACATGGCTTGTAATACCACTTGAGTAAATAAATTAATGCATACGGCCTCATCTTTTTGCATTACCAGATTCAAAAAGAGTTTGGTAACTTGGAGAACATAAGCAAATGTGGGTTAACTCTCATTACTTACTGCTCCTATTTTCTCTATTGTCACATTAATGGTGAGTTTAGAAATCTCAGGTTCTTACAGCTTCTGTTTTGTGGTTCCTCCCCTCAGATGTTTGCTTATTCACAAACAGAGCATGTATGTACACGCCTGCCGCTCCACACATGTAGCTGGGACCATTCATGCTCAAATGGGATCCTAACTACACATAAGCTAAGCACTGAACTCTATTACAAGTAGAACACCTGTTCCAGACTAGCTTGGTCTGTTCTCTGTGTGATATTGGCTCCGAGCGGCGGTTCATTCCTTTAATATTTAAACATGTGTTCCTGTCTTTTTCAGTGAGACACTATTGACATATGTTTATATACTTTTCCTGTGAAAAGGAACTGGGGCATAACGAGGAAGAGGAAAGAGCCTTGAACGAGGAGAGGTCGGGCAGCTGATTGCTATTCAGCGCCTGTGGGGAAGAAGGAAGGAGCGAGTCCAATAATCTGAGCCTGTGTGAGAGTGTACGAAGCTAAGAGGAGCTAAGAGAAGCTAATAGAAGCTAAGAGGAGCTAATAGAAGCTAAGAGGAGCTAAGAGGAGCTAAGAGAAGCTAATAGAAGCTAAGAGGAGCTAATAGAAGCTAAGAGAAGCTAATAGAAGCTAAGAGAAGCTAAGAGAAGCTAATAGAAGCTAAGAGAAGCTAATAGAAGCTAAGAGGAGCTAAGAGAAGCTAATAGAAGCTAATAGAAGCTAATAGAAGCTAAGAGAAGCTAATAGAAGCTAAGAGAAGGCACTGCTTTGATGTTGCTCCCGAGAAAACGCGCAAGTCTTCCTCGGCAACGCAATGAGAACTAGGGCGGCCGAGGGCCCCTCATGACTGCGACTTATGCCTCTGAAAAGCTCTGAATGTGGGCTCTAGTATTCGCTGGGACATGACTGGGTCACTGTGAGAAAGTGGGTTAACGAGCGAGGCCCTCATCACGTCTGCGCAGCGGCGCTTTGCCTCTTAAGCAGATCTGTGGCCGTTGATTTGACCAGAGGAGAGGCTGGTCTGGTTTTAAATGCTCCCCTCGGATCTTTCCTGACGCATTAGCTTGGTGGTATGGTTTCATTATATATTTTAACCGAATCCTCTACAGGTTCAGTGCTTCACCTGTGGCCCCGTACCATTGCCGGCCCCTGGATCGCACGGCGCCAATAACAGGAACACGCGGGTTTCATAGGATCCAGATGGAAGCATGTTGACTGCGTCCCCTCCCCCCGCGCTGTGTCTCTCTGCAGAAAAACTGCCTGTTCACATGAGCTAAAAATAAATCACGTGACGGAGCGAGGCCGACTGTACTGTTCATGCATTACTTATGGAAGTGTTTGCTTTTCTTCCATTTGTCCTCGGGGGAAAAGAAGGAGCCTCAGACTGAGGAGAAACTGTGCAGGAGCGTCCGCCTTGTGCTGCCCGTCTGCTGGGTATCAGCATCAGGACGCCTTCACTCTCAGCGGCGGCATGAAATGATCAGTAATTAACTAAAAGAATCACATTAACTATGTACACGTGCACCGGCAACACCTGTGTTTGCAGTTCTGACTTGTACAATTAACATTTCACATCATTTGCAGCATCTCAGCCTCAGATATAAACAGTGCGTTTCAGGTGATTGGACGTTGCGTTGCTGCTTCTCACACCCTCTGCATGGGTTTGATGGCGCTGGCTAACGGTTCACGCGCGGCTGGCAGCTGTACACCTGGCTTATATGTGCCAGGAAATCCTCACCTAATCTCCGTTGTCCCCCTGGGGACCGGCAACCGCAGCGGCGGCCGCTTGGACCTTCCATCGCTGCGCGTCTCAGCAGCCTAATCGGGATTAGAGTTTAGGGAGATGATACGACTGAGGGGGATCCATTGTTGTGGATCAGATGAGGTCACCTGTCCGACCGGCCCGCGTGCGGCCTACTGTAACAAACGGCAGCGGGCTCTATTATATTACACGGCCCGTTGCTTCAGGCCGATGTGCGGTAACAACCAAGAAAGTTTCCGTGATGAAGATGAGGCCTGAAAGCAGCTATTGGCCAACACGCTGAATGATTCATCGCTGCTCCTCACAGTCACTAGAAAAGTGAATGCAGCCTCTCCAGATGGATTTTTAGCGTGTGTCTGAAACCCTGACAGCTTTGCCCACAGGACTAGGAGGAGTTTGGCAGAGTCACCACTTCGCTGCAGGGCCAGTTCCAGCTCAGTCAGCGCGTGTTGGGTCTGCTGCGATGGAGGAAGGGGGGTTCGAGTGACCCCCATCTTCATTTGTTCCTCCTTTATCCTCTGTTCTCATTCCTCCTCCCACCTTTCTCGTCCTCGGCGTTCATGCCTTCCTGGTTTCTCTCGCCGTCTCTGAATCATCCCATCTCCTGCCCACGTTTCCATATTTAGTCCTGTTTTGTTTTTGCCCGTGCGTCGTGGCTGAGGCCGGAACCGCGCTGCAGCTCCGATGCTCTCAGCCATCTCTGGAGATTACTGCACCACCGTGGGCATCCATCTGTGCTTGCATCTTCCCCTCCCTCCTTATTCATCTCTGAACAGGTTGTGATAGATTCAGTTACACATTATGGGAAATAGACAGACAAGACTGTAGCAGCATGTGTCAATCATCGGTGTCAGTCGTGATCACTTGATCCTCGCTGAAGCGTCTGAGAAATTCAACTTTTTAAACATTGATAGTTGGAAAATGTAGATCAGAGGTGGTGAAAATCTTAAATAGTTTCGCCAGTATATAAACTGTATATGAACCACTTTGTCATTTAATGCCCAAATTGTAAAAAGGCTTTTCTTTGTTTTACAGGTGATATTACACAGAAGGGCTATGAGAAGAAAAGGACCAAACTCCTGGCTCCTTACATTATCCACACTCCAGGTAAAGCTCTGTCTCCTCTGTGTGTCACAATCAACACTTTACTAGCAAAGTTATACTTATCCAAATACATCTTAGTCAAACGTTGCGTGTGTCTTTTGTGTGTGTGTGTGTGTGTTCATTTCACAGTGGAGCCCCCTCCTCAGAATGCCGTGCAGCGTCCCGCTCCCACCTCCTCCTCGGGCCACGCTCCGGCCCCCTCCAGCTCGTCCAGGTACCGCGAGCGGCGCTCCCGCAGAACACATCGCGGTGGAGGAACCAGGGACGACCGCTACAGATCAGGTCAGAACAGGCGTCTGCTGAAAGCGCAGCTGATGAACACGTCACAGAGGAAGTGAAGTTGAATCACTTGTTATCAAGATATATTGAGCTGCTTCAAAGGGACCAATTAAAGATGTGTGTGTGTGTGTGTGTGTGTGTGTGTGTGTGTGTGTGTGTGTGTGTGTGTGTGTGTGTGTGTGTGTGTGTGTGTGTGTGTGTGCGTGCGCACTACTTTTTTTTACTCTGCGGTGAAATAGTATTTCAAGCTGTGTCTGCGGGGGTTAAATGAGTTTTAGGTTCGTTCAGTGCAGTGTCCTCACATTTATAGGAAAAGAAAGCATGTACATGTGATTGACGGCTGGGGAGCCCCTCAGTAAGCCCCCTATTCTACTGTCTTTGTTTCTGTCATGTCATTTCTCTACAAAACAACGGTGCCAGTCTCATGTTAGTCGATGCAGAAGTGATTCGCTCACTGTAAATATATGTAGGTAAAGTCAGTGGTGATGGTAATGCAAAAAGTGTAAAGCACAGTTCATTAAAGTATAATCTGAAATGATGAACGCTGCCGTGAGAAGTGCTTTCGCTTCATTTCATTTTATGGGCTGGAGCAGAAGCAGCCTCGGCCTGGTTACTGCGGCTCGCTGCAGTTACTGCTGGTCTCAAACAGCCTGTCGGCCGCCGCCGCCGCTCGCCGGCTGCTTCCTGTCGGGCTGCTTTTATTAGTGCTGATTTACTGGAAGCAATTCCACTGATTCACTGGCGCGGAGGTTCTCTCTGACCGCCTTGCCGTGACGGAGACGGAGCAAACACACCCCTCACGCGCGTGTGCACGGATCCGGGCGCTCCTCATGGCGCGTCATCAGAGCCCATGATTTAGCCTGAAGTGAGCTGTTCCGCCGAATGCCCGTTATGTAATCACGGTCCCCGCTGCCGCCGTGCAATGAGCCGAGCCGCAGCACTCATTCGAACGTGTTGATGTTTGAATGGGAATAATGTCCCTTGAGTTAAGACACTGGATTTGCCAGCGAGTGGGCTTTCATTGCACATGTTTCATAACGTGCTCTGAATGTGTGGCTGTTGTTTGCCTGTGGGTGTCATCCAGTCAAACTGCTCCTGCGTTTGTGTACATGTGGGCAACGTGTGGGTTAATGCACAGCTTCTCTCTGGTTTCCTGCTCAGAAACAACACTAATTGTTCCATTGTTATTTCTTTCAGTTGTATTATGGCTATTGTGTCTTTATAAAACATTTTGCTGCAACCACAGATCCGTCAAAATGTAACTAAAGTAGCTGTTTCCACATGTTTTCAACCAGTTCAACATATATACGTATATATATATTTACGTGTATATATATATTTGTGTGCACATATCTCATCCTGAAGTGGTACAGTATCTGACTGGAACTCGTGCTGCCTCCTCTCTCTCTCTCTCTCAGATATCCACACAGAGGCCGTGCAAGCTGCCCTGGCTAAACACAAAGAGGAGAAGATGGCGCTGCCCATGCCCACCAAGCGCCGCTCCACCTACGTCCAGTCCCCCATCGAAGCACGCACGCCGCCAGGTAGGAGAGCGCGAGGCGGGCCGCTCCTCGGTCCGAAGGACGGGGACCCCCGATCTCACGCTTGGCCGTCTTCTCCAGACTCCTCCTCAGGCTCCGAAGACGACGCGTCCGCGCGCAGGCAGTCGTCGGTGGTGGCCGCCCCGCCCGCGCCCAACCCCAGCCTGCAGAGCCCCGACTCCTGGATGAACCACGCTGTCCAGGGCTCGTCCACCTCCTCCTCCGCCTCCTCCACGCTGTCGCACGGAGACGCCAAACCCCAGAGCCAGCCTCAGCCCCAGTACAAGCCCCAGTACCAGCCCCTCTACCAGCCCCAGTACCAGCCGCAGGAGCAGCCCAGCGCCGCGGCTGTGGCCGACGTGCTGGCTCATAGTCGCATTGGTGAGACGCCGCCGTCATTATCGCCGCGCTAGATTTCCCGCTGCCTCTGCAAAGACCTGCATCCAAAAGCTCTTTTCTCCTGCCTCCCTTGAAGCCCCCTCTGAGAACAGTGCCCCCCTTCCAGATGTGACGGCTGTGGCGCCTCCAGCCAGAGGCCCGCGCGTGGACCTGCCCTCCAACGCCGTGGTCCGGGGCATGAGCCGCGGGCAGAGCCGCTCCAGCATGATGATGGAGACCGCGGATGGTAATCAGATCAGAAGGCCACGCAACATTACGATCGCCCGTGTCTCCACAGCCAGCGTCGGACTGTTGACAATAAGCTCTTAACACGCTAAGCTAATAAGCTAACTGTGCCAATCATTAACCCGACTTCACTGCTTTCTTTTCCTCTTGATCTGTTTCTCTTCTTTCATGTGTTTTTTTTTTCTCCACTGCCTGGTAGCAAGAGGTAATATCCAAAGTAAGGATGCTCTTCAATATATAATGTCCTTAGCCCTCTGTGCTGTTCTGCCCTGACTCTCCTCACACAAAATAAAACACCCTCACGTGTGAACCCAACCAAAAACAATGTACCCAGTGCTCACCGTGTCCTCCCCGTGTTGTACGTCTGCTGCTTTTCATTCCTTACAGTTAAAATAAGCAGCTACAGACAAATGTGGCATCCGTTGTGTAGTTTGGAATCAAAAGCAGCAGCAGCCTTTGGAATGAGATGTTTCGACAGGTAATGACTAGTCTTGTTTTTGCGTGTCATCGTTTTCCCGACTCACCTCTCTCCACCTTCGTCCTGCTCGTAGGAGTTCCTGTGAACAGCCGGGTGTCCACGAAGATCCAGCAGCTCCTCAACACCCTGAAGAGGCCCAAGAGGCCCCCGCTCAGCGAGTTCTTCACCGACGATGCAGAGGAGATAGTAGAAGGTTCGCTGCTACTTCCTGCCTTTCTCCTTTTCTTTATTGAGTGATTCTTTATTGAGTTATTGGGGGTGTCGCTCCCACAGTGCCCCAGCCGGATCCCAACACGCCCAAGCCGGAGGGCCGTCAGATCATCCCAGTGAAGGGGGAACCTTTGGGTGTGGTCAGTAACTGGCCCCCAGCCCTGCAGGCAGCGTTGGCCCGTTGGGGGGCCACTCAAGGAAAGAGCCCGGCCCTCACCGCCCTGGACATCACGGGCAAACCGCTGTACACACTCACCTATGGTGAGACTATGCTCCATAACTAAGGAGCACAGGTTTATCCACATAGTGGAACTCTGCGATGTACAGGCTGCTGCTATAACCTCCTCCTCCCTGCACCTCCCTCTGTCTGTCAGGGAAGCTGTGGAGTCGCAGTGTGAAGCTGGCGTACACCCTCCTCAACAAGCTGGGCACCAAGAATGAGCAAATCCTCAAGCCTGGAGACAGGGTGAGGCCAAACAACCCTAACCCGTCGCAAATATAGGGTCCTCCTTAAAAACAGGACAGAGTTACACATGCAAAAATATACTCTGACATAAAGTTTTCCCAGGTGTAAAGTCAAATGTCTTGGTAGGTGGCGCTGGTGTACCCCAACAGCGATCCCGGTATGTTCTGGGTGGCCTTCTACGGCTGCCTCCTGGCCGAAGTCATCCCCGTACCTATAGAGGTGCCGCTGTCCCGTAAGGTACGAACCTGGAAATGCGCGCGTACGGCAACGCACCTTTATTCCACTTGTGTGTAAGTGCTCCCCGTGTTTCAGGACGCTGGTATCAGTCAGGTGGGCTTCCTGCTGGGCAGCTGCGGTGTCGGCCTGGCTCTGACCAGTGAGATCTGTTTGAAGGGTCTGCCCAAGACCCCCACGGGAGAAATCCTGCAGTTTAAAGGTCATCACAAAGGACCAAAATGTTTGCTTTAATGCTTAACAACATGGAACCCCTCACTTTGTGCTTTGACTCATTCCTTTTGGTGACAGGTTGGCCTCGGCTAAAGTGGGTGATCACGGACTCTAAATACTTGACCAAGCCTTCCAAAGACTGGCAGCCGCACATCCCCACGGCCAACACCGACCCTGCATACATAGAGGTAACTCAGGTTCCACCGCGTGATGTCTGCATGTGGACGGCAAAGGCGTTGTTGTCAAGCTGCTCCCGTGTGTCCTCCTTGTGCAGTACAAGGCGAGCAAGGAGGGCACGGTGATGGGTGTGGCTGTGTCTAAAGTGGCCATGTTGACCCACTGCCAAGCACTGACCCAGGCCTGCAACTACTGTGAGGGTGAGTGGGGAGCCAGCGGGGGTTCTGTCATGTTATCTGAGGTTGCGGCTCTGACGTCTCGGCTTTTTTCACTTGAAGGAGAAACTTTGGTGAATGTCCTGGACTTTAAGAAAGACATGGGCCTCTGGCATGGAGTTCTCACGGTGAGCATTTGATTTTGATTTCTAATAATTTAATGCTGCTTGATTTTTTTCCTTGTAGTCATGGGTTACTCTGTTTTATACCCCATTTGCTGATTATATGGTTTTGTTTGTTTGTGTGTTTCCAGGCTGTGATGAACAGGATTCACACTATCAGTGTTCCCTATGCAGTAATGAAGGCTTGTCCTCTCTCCTGGGTGCAGCGAGTCCACATCCACAAAGGTAAATTACAGCCTGAACAGCGACAGGCAAAGAATGCGACGTGTGCGTAACATTTAAGTTCACGTGTGTGCAGCTCGCGCAGCTTTGGTGAAGTGCCGCGATCTGCACTGGGCCATGATGTCTCACCGGGACCAGAGAGACATCAGCCTGGCTTCGTTACGTATGCTCATTGTTGCTGATGGTGCTAATCCTTGTGAGTACGGCGCGCAGCTTCATGGGCTTGTAAAACAAGGCCGGCTGAGACAGATCGAGCGCGGTACGACATGTTGAGCCGTCTCTGCTTCGCTCTCCAGGGTCGGTGTCTTCCTGTGATGCGTTTTTGAATGTTTTCCAGTCCCATGGACTGAAGCCTGAGGTGATCTGTCCCTGTGCCACCTCCCCCGAGGCCATGACAGTCGCTATACGCAGGTGGGCCGGCAGATACTCCGCTTTACAAAATGAATGGTCCAACACAGAAGAAGATGGAGATTATTATTGAATGACAAATGCATCCGCGCTCCATTAAAGCTGGTTTTCATTTATACTTGTGATGATGTGGGCCGTTGTACATGTGTGAGTGGGCAGATGACTAAATGCGGGAACAGATGGGGTGGGAATGTTGCAATCTGACGGGGGTGAATGCTGTCGTGTGCAGACCAGGAGTACCGGGCGCACCCCTCCCCGCCCGAGCCATCCTCTCGCTGACCGGCCTGAGCCACGGCGTCATCAGGGTCAACACGGAGGATAAGAATTCTGCCCTGACGGTGCAGGACGTCGGACACGTCATGCCCGGAGGTGAGGAGCCGCGTCTTTAAAACCAAGAAGCAGACGTTTTGGAGACTTCTGGTAAACTGTGAAGCTGCATGTTCTCGTTTCCCCAGCTCTGATGTGCATCGTCAGGCCGGACGGACCTCCCCAGCTGTGTAAAACCGACGAGATAGGAGAGATCATAATCAACTCTCGTGCCGGGGGCAACATGTACTACGGCCTGTCTGGAGTCACAAAAAACACCTTTGAGGTACGAGTGAAACCTGCACTGACGCACTCATGCCATGAGAAGGATGATTAACTCCTCATGGTGGTGTCCCTTTAACGTCAGGTGATACCTGTGAATGCTAATGGCGTCCCCATTGGAGAGATCCCCTTCGTGCGGTCTGGGCTCCTGGGGTTTGTCGGCCCAGTAAGTTGGACTGTCATTAAAGTACCGCATCTGTACGTTTCTACAACGACCCCATCGTGTGTCCTCCGCGCCGCACAGGGCAGCCTGATCTTCGTGGTGGGGAAGATCGAGGGCCTGCTGATGGTGAGCGGGCGGAGACACAACGCCGATGACCTGGTGGCCACTGCTCTCGCCGTGGAGCCCGTGAAGACCGTGTACCGCGGGAGGTGAGGAGGAATTCACTGGAAATATGGTCAAGGAGCGAGTAGGAAGTGGTCATTACTGACCCCTGGTGGCACGGCAGGCCCAGAGCAAGGCATGATGGGAAATGTAGGTACGCTTCTACCGACTCTCAATCTTTGGCGTGTTTCTCCGCCCGCGTGTGTCAGGATTGCCGTGTTTTCCGTCACCGTATTCTACGACGAGAGGGTTGTGATTGTGGCGGAGCAGCGACCGGACGCCAGCGAGGAGGACAGCTTCCAGTGGATGAGTCGCGTGCTTCAGGTAAATCATCGAAACGCGAGCATAAACTCATTCACCTGGTGACCAGGTCCATCAGCAGTGGCTGTTTTCTTCTGCTAGGCTATCGACAGCATCCATCAGGCGGGCCTCTACTGTCTGGCTCTGGTCCCGGCCAACACCTTGCCCAAAACCCCCCTGGGCGGCATCCACATCTCCGACACCAAGCAGTTCTTCCTCGACGGCAACCTGCATCCGTGCAACATCCTCATGTGTCCCCACACGTGCGTCACCAACCTGCCCAAGCCGCGCCAGAAGCAGCCCGGTATGAGTGCACGAGTGTGGACTGTGGCCCGGTTCTGACGCCGGCTGTGCTCCCGCACCCCGGAGGTTTAGCGCCTCAACCGCTGACTCCGAACGAGTCAGTCGGGGTGTGGAGTGTTTTCAAAATAAGAGCGCGTGTTTTCTCTTGCTGTGGCCAACTTTGGCGAGCGTCAGCCGATCAGAACCCAACCGTACACCCTCCACCTGTTACCGTGGTAACGGTCGAACTAAACCCACGTTTCTCCCTCCGCTCTTGCAGTCGGTGTCGGGCCTGCGTCTGTCATGGTGGGGAATCTGGTGGCGGGGAAGAGGATCGCCCAGGCCGCGGGCCGGGACCTCGGCATGATCGAAGACCAGGATCTCGTGAGGAAGGTACAGTAGTGTGTTCACGAACGCCCAACATGCCACTTTAACAACTTTAAAACAAGCTTTTACTGGAGCATGGCCGGTACCATTTGTTGAGATGTGTTCTGATGTGTGAGCCGTGAAGGCCTTTCACCGCTGCTGTAACACTGAGCCCAGCTCAGCCAGAACTCAGGTTCATAGACGTAAAACAGAAATGTGGCCTCTTCTCTCCCTCCGCTCTCGTCTCCCTCCGGACGTAGCTCTGTATGTGGCCCACTGTGATGGTAAGATTCACGGTTCTTGCTGGCATCTCCTCCGCACCCCCGTTTATTCTCGTCACGCCCCAATGTGAAGTGCATCGTCGCTTTATTTATTCATTTATTTTGCTTGTGTGCATGTTTGTATCCCGTTCGTCCCTCCGGTCACCATGTGTGTCAGATATTGTCCTGTATATTGGAAAGAGTCGCTTTCTGCCAGACTGCTCAGTGTAGATATGTCAGAGCATTACATTCAACCTCGCTCAGCTTTTATTATATTTTGCTCTTATCACAGCATCAGTACCTGACGGAGGCTCTACAGTGGCGGGCACAGACAGACCCGGATCATGTCCTGTATGTTCTTCTGAATGCCAAGGTACCAAACTTGTATTGATTGTATCTGTCTCTTCTTTATTATTATTATTATTATTGTTATGTCTGATCATTTATTCTTCATTCATGTGTTCCAGGGTGTAACAGTAGGAACCGCTACCTGCGTCCAGCTGCACAAGCGAGCAGAGAAGATCGCCGCAGCGCTCACTGAGAAAGGCAGCATCAACACGGGGGAGAACGTGGTGCTGCTCTACCCACCCGGTCGGCATTCTTTTCACTTAGCCTGATTAGTGGGAGCCCAAAATGCTTGTGCGTCTGCTTCGCTGCAACTTCATGCTGCATTCCCCCCCCCAGGCATCGATCTGGTAGCTGCCTTTTACGGCTGCCTCTACGCCGGGTGCGTTCCTGTAAATGTCAGACCTCCGCACCCTCAGAACCTGGCAGCCACTCTGCCCACCGTCCGCATGATCATTGATGTGAGTGCGTGCGCGCTGTGCGGCGACACAATTCAACGTCCTCCACGTTGCTTCAGTCGGTCCAACTCCTGCTTGTGTTGTGTCCCCAGGTCAGCAAAGCAGCGTGTATCCTCACCACTCAAACCCTAATGAGGACCCTACGCTCCAAAGAGGCCGCTGCCTCGGTCAACATTAAAACGTGGCCGACAATCATTGACACGGGTATGACGCGAACAAACACTAGCACGCGAAATCCAAGTGTTGCTGACAACAGTGTATCTGTGTGAAGCGAAGCGGTGACAGTGTGACAGTTTTGCGGTTTTAATGGAACTCGGGCGTCACCGATTATGTTGTTCACACGTGCCAATGTAGCGATAAGAACTTGTCAGATGGGTGTGTGATGCAATTCATCATGGTTTGCCAAGAACCTTTATTTCTGTTTTTAAAGAGGGTTTTTAAAAAAAAACGTCCTCTGGCGCCACCATCAGTCCAAAGTCTAAATTTAACCTCTACTTCACTTTCCTTTCATGGTTGTAAACACATAAATTGGTTGATTGCACGTGCACATTTGTTTCCTCGTTATCGCTGGGCATGATTTTATTCACCTTCCTCCCGTCTTTTCTCTTTTCAGATGACCTTCCTCGCCGTCGGCCTCCACAGATCTATAAACCGCCCACAGCAGAGATGATAGCTTATCTGGACTTCAGCGTTTCGACTACAGGCATGCTCACCGGGGTCAAGGTGAGTCACTCTGAGGAGTTTTATACCGCTGCACCTGTTCATTAAGCTTCCTCAACCGCTTTAATTGTTCTTAAATTATTGATCGACAAATATTATGAATAGAGAAAGACTATTTTTACAGTAATGTTAAAATATATAGTAAACGAGGAGAAACATACCAATAAATAAATGAAAGGATAAGTAATAATAAAGTGTCATACAGCCTGTGTAGCTGGTTCTCCGCAGCATCAGACGTGTCGGTGATAGAAAGCGATGCCAGTCATTTGACGCTCATGCCTCTGCTTGTCTGCAACAGATCTCTCACGCAGCCGTCAGCGCACTCTGTCGCTCCATAAAGCTTCAGTGTGAACTCTATTCATCTCGCCAAATAGCCATCTGCCTGGATCCTTACTGTGGACTGGGCTTTGTTTTGTGGTGCCTCGCAAGGTCAGCTCTCGGTTGAACCCTTCTGCAGCATGTTTTAGCCGCAGACTTTGCTCACCTCCTCCTCCTCCTCCTCGTCTCACAGTGTTTACTCAGGTCATCAGTCCATCCTGATTCCTCCCTTTGAGCTGGAGAGCTGCCTGTCTCTGTGGCTGAGCACGCTCAGTCAGTACCGCATCCGAGACACCTTCTGCTCCTACTCTGTGATGGAGCTCTGCACGAAGGGACTGGGAACGCAGACCGAGCTGCTCAAGGCAAGGACTGCGCGTATGCAGAGTCGTGTGACGAATGCTGGGTCATGTGGGTCTGATCATTTGCGTGCTTTAGGCTCGTGGTGTGAATCTGTCATGCGTGCGGAGCTGTGTGGTCATAGCGGAGGAGCGCCCACGCCTGGCCCTGACGCACTCCTTCTCCAAGCTGTTTAAGGACGTGGGGCTCTCGCCCAGAGCTGTGAGCTCAGCTTTTGGCTCCAGGGTGAACCTCGCCATCTGCCTGCAGGTGCACTACCACAACCAGCGGAACCCGTTGTGAATTATAGCTGGAGTGTGACCCGTGTGCATCTGCTCTTTGTGTCACAGGGCACCACCGGCCCCGATCCCTGCACGGTGTACGTGGACATGAAGTCCCTCCGCCATGACAGGTGAGAACGTGGATGAATTCAGAATGGTCCTAACAATGCTTGTCTAAAAATGAACCTCTATTAATGAATAGCTGCATTTGTCTGTGCACGTCTCTGTCAGAGTGAGGCTGGTGGAGAGAGGAGCACCTCAGAGTCTCCCTCTAATGGAGTCTGGCAAGGTGAGATGTCCTTTGAGTTACGGGGAGTCAGTCTATGCGTCGTTAAAGGCTCATTGACGGCAGCATCCCTCCTTTATTTTTAATTCAGATACTGCCGGGGGTACGGGTGATCATCGTTAACCCAGAGACCAGGGGCCCACTAGGTGATTCTCATCTAGGAGAGGTAAGAGGAACCTCTAAACAGATTCTCTAGATAGATTTAATTAAGTCCCTGTAGCCTGTAGTGATTCCCTGCATCCTCTCACTCAGATCTGGGTGAACAGCCCTCACAACGCCAGCGGCTACTACACCATCTACGGTGAGGAGAGCCTTCAGGCAGACCACTTCAACACCAAGCTCAGCTTTGGAGACCCACAGACTTTATGGGCCAGAACTGGATACCTGGGCTTTGTGAAGAGGACCGAGCTGTTGGATGCCAGCGGGGGTAAATATTGTAGACTCCAACACAACCTCATACAGTATTTAGTCCTGAACAAAGGAATGATGGTGTTTTTGCTGCGTCTCTCCACTCAGACCGACATGACGCTCTGTTTGTGGTGGGCTCACTAGATGAAACCTTAGAACTACGGGGGCTGCGCTACCACCCCATCGACATTGAAACCTCGGTGTCTCGAGCTCACCGCAGTATTGCTGAGAGGTGAGGCTTCTTTTCGACTTCACACAAACACACCCCAACATTTTAGGAGACTCCAATAGTGCAGGTGCGAAATCCATCGCTAAACTGCCTCTGGTGGCAAAAGACAGGACATTACACATACGTTTAATTACAGCATCACCACCAGAAAATGTAAAAGGATTCCTGCATTGATTCTTTGTGTGGACTTGACTTGCCTCCTTACAGTGCTGTGTTTACGTGGACCAACCTGCTGGTGGTGGTTGCGGAGCTGTGCGGTTCAGAGCAGGACGCACTGGACCTGGTGCCGCTGATAACCAACGTGGTTCTGGAGGAACACCACCTCATAGTGGGCGTGGTGGTAATTGTGGACCCGGGGGTCATACCCATCAACTCTAGGGGAGAGAAGCAGCGTATGCACCTCCGTGACTCCTTCCTCGCTGACCAGTTAGATCCCATCTACGTTGCTTATAACATGTAGGAGGTTCTGGTACCCGGATGCTTGTGCCACTATTCCAGCTTGGCTGATGGTGTAAAGGAAAAGCGTGAACCACGTGTAATTCCACTCAGCCCCATGTGACACCAGCATATCGTGGCACTGCATGTCTATGACTGGGCCGTGTCTGGAGCTGTTCACTGTGTTTTATAGATAGAATCTTGCAAATACAATAGAAGCAACATTTACTGCATATTGCAAAGAAACTAAAAGTCCCTGTTGCAGGGGAAAGGGCAACATGACACATAAACAACCACTACAAAACTGAACACTACTGTATGTTAATGTCTTTGTGAAGATCCATCTTCCTAATCTGTGATCACCGCAGCCCGCTTAAAATAATACCCCTTTTGTGAAATACACAAAGCTTCAAAATCCTAAAATAACAACTTGAAATATTTTTACATGCAAATGCTGAGCCCTTGTCATTCCTCGCAACTGTGGAGGAGGCACTAGAGAGCAAACCATGGAATCAGCGGCCTGTGTCCGTCTGTGTACATTATTTAGGAAGATGTTTTTGTCCCATAATACTGAAGCCAAATAGATGTCCCTAAATATGTCCTGCCTTACTAAACAGCCATGCATTCCTATCTTGAGTTTTAACGGCTACTTGTTCTTCTTATATTTTGACAGATAGTGGAAATCCTGAGAGATATCCAAAGGGATCCAAAAAATAGGAAAGAGGCCGTTCTCTGTACTGTATCAACGAGGGCCTCTTGTATTTTAGATACTCTGTGGTACTGTATAGCTATTTTAATTGTACAAATTTCTGAACGCTCAACTCATCTCTCTCAGTTGATGCTTTCTGGGTAATTAATCAAGCTGGGAGAGGGTAACGTAGCAGGACTGACAAGACTGTAAATAAGATTAAAGGATTATTAGTTGTATAATGGAGGTTCAGTTTACCTAAATAAGACATTGTTAGTCAGGATAGATATAATGTTGCACTTTCTTAAATTGTCTATTTTATTATAATAATGAGATAATGAGGCATTATAAGTAAATGTTCGGGAGCTATTATATATATATATATATATATATACTTCTGATGAATCGTGCGTGAGGACTTTTTAAGAGTTTACCAGGAAGGCTATCACTGTTAATGTCAGGAACATTCCTGTCAACCACTAGAAAACACCACTTCACCCCCACCCACATAAAAACTAGGCTAAAACCACGACATCAGGTTTTTAGCCTGCCATGCTACTTTATAAAACTGTAGAAAATGGGGCCCAAATCAGTTTATTCATTCATTCACTGTCACTATATGCATCTTTGTAAAAAAAATACTTTGAGTCCCAATTGGACAGTTGTTGTTGGGACTGTAGGTCTGTAGTACGTACAGGCAAGTCATTGTGTATCTGGGTTACTTACTGTGTTCACTCATTAGACTCATAAGTATGTGTGAATGCAGTTGCAAAACTGAGCCACATTAGAAACATCCTTGACAACTAAGTCACTGTGTGGAAAAAAGGATACAAATGATTTGCATCAAGATGTTTACGCAAAGGTTTTGGTTTCCTACAATCTTGTGCTTTTGTTGTGCACCTGGACATCATTTGTAGGGTCTTTGTACTGAATTGTACTGTATTTCAGTGATGAACCCTTAATGTCAACATGTAAATATGTTTTTGATAATTCTGGACTATTGCAACTATCCCATTATAATTTTTAATCCTGTCTAACACAATATCTAATAAGATGTAAATTATTTTGAGATAATCAGGAGTATGAGTGAATCAACTACTGCACTTTGCACTGGTGGTACTAACAGACTTCTACTGTGTGGACTCAAGAATTGAGTAATTAATTTAATTATCCACATGTGATGTTATGTTAAATGGGCTAATCATTTTAGAAATATTCAGTTTGACATTTGGTTTTGCCCTTTTATGGACAAATAATAGCACTTCATCTTAGTTTTAATGTTGCATCCAATGCTTTCAGCAGAATGTTTGCATGACTCAGCTGAGCACAATAAGAAATCAGCTGGAAGAGCATCTCCAGGCACAAGAGGGGGGGGGGATATGAAACTGTATATTCAGGGAACAAATCTTATAACACAGGGACAGACCGGGTAGTCCATTGGTGCAATCTGTGATCACTACCCACAAAATGTAGATCCCAATAAACAAATGAGCGAAAGGAGAGTTACTGAGAACCAGTGTCCATCTGCCATCGACCTGCTTTGCTGCGAAGTCTACAAGGGCTTCCTTTGGTTTCCACTCTTTCTCTCCGTCAGAGTTTTACACACTATGCAATCCCAAAGACAGTGCAATTTAATTTCAAAGCTTGCACAGTCTAATGAAATATACATGCTTCTAGATTTTTAGTAACAAAGAACAGAGGACTGATAAAATTTAACCTGTGGTGTACTTAACACTGAATCTTTCTTGAACTGTTCTATATTTTGTGTATGCACTCTTGGTATGTTGTATATGATTTAGTCAATTCTGAACTGCTCCCTGAGGGTGTGATCCACTGATGACTCTTTAAAGCTAGAGGAGTATGTTAACTCATACAGCTAAAAAATGTGGTACACTCCTTATCATTTCTCACTTATTTTATATTTTGGTTTGTTTACTTTGTTTTATACTTTATGTAAAAGTAATACAGAATAAACAGAAGCATTTAATCATTTAAGGTGTCTGGTTATTCTGGTCACAACTGTTTGCATCTTTACAATTAATTACTTTTTGTGGACAGACAGGAACAACATTCTTCACTTCAGTGCCATACTGTACAAAGGTTTGTGTAAACAATAAACAACTATAATAATCCAGTAAATAACATCTTATTGTAGAGCTAAAATAATGTGCACTCAATCATAGGAAGCTTTGAGAACTGTGACTGCTGAAAAACATTAACAAAATGAATAAAATAACAATTAAATTATGATAACGAAATTGTAAGGTAAAACAATAATATTTTGCAAGACTAAAATTGTAGGCCCATCAGAGACTGAATTATACACAGAATACACAAGTACTTACTAGAATATTTTCAGGAAAATTAAAAATATTTTTTACCAAATGCTAGTTATGGAAAAGTCTTATTTGATGAGGATAAATCTGACATAAATAAAACTATTTAAGGGTAATTTTGTAAATGATGACAGTTGTATGGTAAAAAGCTACACTTGTACACTGTTTAACTTACTGTTGTGTAGTTTATAATAATTCTTATTATTTTATAACTATATGAGTGAATTGAGTGAACATATTTTAAATCTGAGTTGAGTTGTCACATAAATGTAGTCGCACAAAATACACCAGTTCACAAATGACATCAACTAAAATTACAGATAATACAAATATTAGGAAGACTCTACTTCCACCAATCACAACGGCCGAAGAAGCTATTACGTAACACGTCTGGGCAGCTCCGCCCATTTCCTTTGGGAAAAAAAGTGGTCAGCTATTTTTTTTTAGCTGACATCTTTGTATTTTTAGCTGTTAGCAGTTGCGGCTAAGTAACTTTTCAGGGTGTTTATTGTGTCAAAATATTCACACGAATTGCACGAACTCCGCGCTGTGAACGACAGCAGTTACGCGGCATTTGAAAAGGTAAATTGTGTCCGGCTGAGCGGTAGTTTTGCGCGCCTCCGGCTGCCTGCTCCGCTGCGGCGGTAATGGCGGCTGTTGCTTCGTCGACTCCTCGCCGTTTTACGAAAAGGGAAGGTGTAGTTAGCTTAATGGCTCCCCGTATCGCTGACGTCTATTGACGCGGTAACTTGCGTGCCAGTGACAGAGTTACACATATTTACTCGCGGAGACAAAAGCTCATCCACCCTGTGATGCCGAGTGGCGAAACTTGCTCCGCTGGTCGCGTTTAAACGGCCCTTTTTGACGGTTTGATGAGGTTAACATCCGTTTAACTGAATGTTAGCTGCTGGGAACTAGCAGCGGTGAGGGCGAACATTCTAGCAGCTGTGACTCATAGAAAACGGTTGCTGCAAGCGCTTGGTTGTAATAAAGTTGGTCACTGTGTAAATATTAACGTATTCCTTATTAAAGAACCCTGCAAACAGTGTTCACCTTTGGGCCTAGCTATGTTCCGAAACTCCATTTTAACGTTAGTTGCATTGGCTAAGACGGTTGAAGCAAAGAGGAAGTCAAGTTTTAGGTAACTTAAAACTAACCAGTTAAACGGATAATCACCTGTTTGCCAGATGGATTTAGGAGCTATGGTCGATGTAGGATCGGTTTGTTCCGCACTTATGGTTGGCAGTTTATGTCACTAGTTATTGTAGATGAAGCGCTTCAGGCCACAGCGGACTAAGTTACAGTAACCCGCCACATGCTGCGTTACGCTGGGGCCACTGTAAAACTATAATATCGATTTATTTTGAGCTACTATGAAAGAAATGGGGCAGGCTCCTACTACATCCAATCAGTTCACGTAGATCTCTCAAAAGGGAACTAATGCATAATGGAAACAGCATAAAACCATAAGCACGTGGTACTAATGCTACTGAGTAAACGTTTATTTACGTGTATGAATGTCATGCACAAAAAGAGCAAGGAGGTGTCTAGTGTCTTTATCTTTTGATGCCATGGCTTACATTTTAGTCATGCTAATTGTGATCTTAGACGCTTCCCTTCTCTGAGACACAGTGTACTGTACATCTGAAGTAGTAGGACTGATGATGCATTATGAAGGTTTTTATCAATGTTATGTCCATTCTGTCATAGAGAGGTTTATTTAATGACAGACAAGTGCTCAAGCAGATTAATGTTGCATATTAGGTTCAGGCTACTTCAAAGGCTGATTATGAGATTGAGAGAATTACTACAAGGACATATTTTTCCAAGAATAAAAAAATCTTAGACTAAAACTGGGAATGTACCACTTTAAACAATTAGTAATACAAATAAAGTGTCTGTCTGTTTTACAGCACTGTTGCTTTTATACCGAAGGAGCAATTTTATTTACATGTATGCCACATTTCATAAATCTAAATGTGCCTTTGTGTTTTTAGATGTCTTTGGGCAGCCCTTCTGTTACCGTTGTACAACTGCCAGGGGGTCAGTTTCAGGTTCAAGGAGTGATCCAGTCTGCACAATCATCAGTCATTCAGTCCCCTCAGGTGCAGGCTGCACAGGTGAGACAATCAGGCTTTTTTTCCAAGTGCCAAGTAAAACCAATTTATTTAATCTTTGCTCTTTCTTTTAAACATTTTGACCGTGTCATTTTTTTTACAATTACATATAGAAACGTATTAATTCACGTCTCTCATTCCAGTCCCAAGCGTCAGATAGTGAAGATTCACAAGACTCATCAGACAGTGGACAAACAACAAGAAACACCAAAGAACTACTTGCAAGACGGCCTTCATACAGGTAAATAAGAGACATTTTAATATGAAAAATCTTGATCGATGAATAGTATGACATGAAATCTTTCCCTCCTAACTGTAGAAAAATCCTGAATGAGCTTTCATCTGAGGAAGTGACACACACTGAAGGAAAGGATAATAGTCCAGCATCCACAGGAATGACAGGGACATCTGCAGGAGGTGTTACAATGTCCACCGGCCAGATCTACCAGACCACCAGCGGCCAGTACAGTATGATCCCTTCCCTTCATTATGCTTTAAAAAGAGAAATTGTGTTTAAATGTCATGTGTCATTCTGCCACACATTAGAAAATAGAAATATAATTATAAATGTCAATTATAATAGTTCAATTCTGCTACTGTATACTTCTATGTTAACATGCTATGCCAAAGTGACTAGTGGTAGTGCAGTGACTTTGCAGGAACAGGAACAAAATGACAAAATATAGCCCATTGCTAATGAAATTTAGCTCAATACCTGTGTGTTTGTTTCTTTGTTTTTGCTTGTTTATTTTAAAGTTACTATAGCTGCTAATGGCACAATCCAGCTGGCAAGTCCAGGAGCTGAGGGCATTCAGGGTCTACAGGCTGTTGCCATGGCGAATTCTGGTGGTGCCCAGCAAGGCCCAACCATCCTTCAATACGCGCAGACACCTGATGGCCAGCAGATTCTGGTCCCTAGCAACCAGGTTGTTGTACAAGGTAAGGAAAACGTGGGATTTTCTGATTAGCAGGTAAATCTGCCCTGTTAGGGCAGATTTACCTGCTAATGAGGTCAGAAAATGACTGATGTGTGGAATACAGACTAATTATCTGCAAGATGCATGTTTTTATTGGTTAGAAGTTGATGCTGCTCATAAGTGTGTGACTTATGTTTACCTCAAAAAGAAATACCATCTCTGGTTATGGGCTTTAATGATAAAGATGATAACTGTGAATAAGTGCATGCAAATTCTGTACACCTTTTTTGTTTTTCACTTAGGTGCAGGGGGAGAGGTGCAAACGTACCAGATCCGCACAGCATCTGCATCCAACTCACTGCCTCAGACTGTAGTTATGACCTCTCCTGTGGGTCTGTCTCAGGGCAAGTCTGATGATCCTACAATGAAGAGAGAAATCAGACTGGCGAAAAATAGGTAAGAGCAATTTACTTTGGTTTGTGGACTGTAAAAGTCATATGCAAAATACCTACATCTAGATATTTGCAATAACAAAAAGAAAGTAATAAGTGATGCATGTTTTGAGAAATTGTTGTATCTGATTTAAGTAGATGTCAGATTAAAACACAGGACAAATTACATTTCTCACAGGTCATGATTTAGCTTGTATAAGAATATTTATGCATGTTTCACATTTAGTATTTTAAACTGATATACTACATACTATGTCTGGGCATTTAGTATATAAAAACAGTGACATACTTTTTCAGTTAAACTAACTGTACATCATTCCTTTTTCCAGAGAGGCAGCCCGCGAGTGTCGACGAAAAAAAAAGGAATATGTTAAATGCCTGGAAAACCGTGTAGCTGTTCTTGAGAACCAGAACAAGACTTTGATTGAAGAGCTCAAAACTTTAAAGGACCTTTATTGTGTTAAAACAGGATAATGCGTTGTATATAAGTCAAGGAGGAGATGAGAAAATATGTGGCAGTGGCACAACTCAGCCATTTGGACATGACAGGGTTTCTGGGAACACTTCATTTCAGGCTGAGATCCTCCACTTTTTTTTACTTTGTTTGATATTAAAGTGACTTGTGATGGCAATGAGATTTACTCGAAATAAAAGAAATAGGCCATTTTTCACCCGCTGTTTTTTATGCTAATGCTATAACATTTATAGTTGTGTACATTTTTAATACTGGGAAATTTGAAATTGTCAGCTTTAAATTTCAGCCTCAGTTTGTAAAATGTATCCCTTTTCCTTTTCTCTTGTTTTTAAAATGCTGCTGTTAGATCTTCTTGTAAAATATTCTAACAGGATCTACAGAATTTTGACTGTACAATTACTACACAGACAGATTTCCTGATTATTTTGTGAACCAGCAAGTCCCGTTTCTCCATGAGATGTTACAATTGTCATTCCTTATTTTTGTGCAATGGAATATAAAGGGTAACAGAAAAGGTGACATTGAGTGTGGTTATTCGAGTGTTTCTTGGCAGTTACTTCAGACAATCAGGGAAAAAGCACAGTGTCCTGGTAATATTTATTATGTACATCTTGGAAGGGAAGGAGAACAAACAGTGTATAAAATGTTGCTGATTCTATAAGAAAATAAATATATTTTCACTCTATTGTGTCTAATCTATTTTTGTTCATTGTCAATAAAAAACATTCTTGTGTTACTTTGTTGGCCAATTGGTCACATTGTTATATTTTTTATTTATAGGTTATAGTATATTCTGAATTTGTTTTTTGTTTGGCTGTTTCACAATCAGTAGTGTGTTAATAGTGTAGACAGTATTGTCAATAATTGACTGGACCAATATTATAAACATTTAACAACAAGAGAAAGAAAAAAACCCACTTCATTTATCTCTGCAGTCATTTAACAGCATATCCCATGATATGGGGTCGGATCACGACAGTGACGCCTGGAGCCTCGATGTGTTTGAAGTGAAGTTCAGAGAAACCAGCCGCCTCAAGGTCTTTCCATGTTTCTCTAGTAATCACGCATCCATCACCGAGATAGTACCACAGAGGCTCAAGCACATATTGTAAGAAGTATGTCCAGGAGGATGGATCTGAGACAACATGTTCCAAAAAATAGAATGCGCCCCCCTAAGAGAGACAAAACACAACAGAGGTAAAAGAGCAGAGAATATTCCCACAGTCCGTGAAGGCAGCATACGTAGACTCACCTTTCTGAGAATGCGGCGGACCTCCCGCAGCACCTGCCGCACGCTGCTGACGGAACACAGGACCAAGGTGCCCACGACGACGTCCACGGACTCGTCCTTCACAACCGCCATGTCTTCTCCGCGGGCAACGATGAACTGCTCGTAACTCAGATGCGCGTTCGCGTCCATGTTCACGCGCAGGTACCTCTCGAAGTGCGGGTTGGGGTCGGTGCAGGTCACGGTGCAGCCGTACGGGTAGAACTGGAAGTTGGCCCCGCTGCCGCAACCGATCTCCAGCAGGTGAAGGCTCCCGCACAAACTTGCGTGTCTGCCCACGTTTCGGAAAAGTTCTCTCTTGGTGTCGTGCATTTTATCGTTGTACGAAAATGTAATGTTGTAGGCGAGGAAGGGGAACAACGGTTTGTACGCGCCGCACAGGCCCAGCCGCTCCATCGCGTGCAAAGGCAGAGCCAGCACCGAGCACAGCAGCCTGCAAACCTTCCTGGGAAAAGAGTCCATTTTGCTTTGAGGTGATTAAACTCAGCTGTGGTTATCTCAACACGGGCGGCCTCGGGAGATAAACAGATTACATCCTAATACTCGGGAAACAATTAATGCCCTGCACTTTTACCACACGGTGGCACAGACAGCGTAGCGTGCAGGTCAATCAGTCCATCGCGACTCTTTACCAGGAAAAGAGGGCTTCATGGCCTGCGTGGCTTCACTGTTATTAATGAGTCGATACCGACGAATAGTACGGTTTACTTACGGTCAATGCAAGCGAGTAGAGCTTTGGCAGTTCTGCAGGGAATATGGAAAGTTTGCAGTGTTCATACGTGCGAGAGCCATTAATTTACTACAAAACAATTTGCAACGAAGAGATTGACAACTGCGGCGCCCTGTGAGGGTCAGACTGGCGTTTTAATTTGACTCCCTGTCCATCTAGAACGGCAGCTACTGATTTATGAGTGATTGGTGAAAAATTAATCTATTAGTTAATTAATCAAGCAATCTGATAAGAAATGTCTTCTTCAAAATCAAGCAATAAGTATAAAAAATGAAAATTAAAATACACCTCCAAAAATCAACAAAGAACTGCAGGTACTTTTATAGGATATATGTTGTTATTGATTAGAATGTTCAGCTTTCGCTGTTGTTCCAGCTTTTGCAAAGCTACACACGCAAGTCCTGGGTGCTACGCGCCTTTATCGCTAAATCGCGTCCGGACCCGTCCAGCCATGCTGTTAATCACTCTCCTTAGAGCTTATCCGGGGTCAAGGCTATTTATAAGCAGGAGTCGCAGAATGAGCCGAGGAGGCTGCCGCATTCAAAGGTCCAACACACACACAGGAAACGCAAACTCTCAGTCAACTATGTCGTTCTGACCGAGGACCTTAGAATATGGATGTTCATCTTTCCATCACAGCCCAGGTATTGTAATGGTTAATGTAACCTATTAGTGGTCAGTTTTATGAAAGTGTAGTAGGCTGAAAATAGTTTTGTTTAATAATAAGGTATAAGATATATAAGACACCCCATAATTTCTTTTTTACGCATAAGTACGTGAATTAATGGCTGGTACTGATCCCATGCTTAGCGCTGTGTGGACAGTAGGAGGCGCTGTTGCCGGCTGTGGATTATAGAAGGGGAATAGGGAAAGCTATGGGCCCGGCGCACGTGCTCCTCAGTAATAAACAGCACTCGCTGCTAGCAGCCACCACTGTAGCGTTTAGCGACAGAGGGTTCAGGGTGAAGTGTGGCGCCAGGTTCGTAGTAGTAAAAATGTTATTATTAAGAATAAATAACCCGATATAAGAGATAAATAAAGTGATACAACTGTCAAATTAGGCATTGTATGGATTATGTGGCTAGAGTTATATCATTAAACTGTTATCACGTTGTCGAAATCTATATTTTTGTAGTTTGTGTAAAACCAAGTGTACATTCTTTTAGGTTATTTGCCGTTGTTTTTGTGTCTTTTGTGCAAATGATTTTATTATTATTATTATTATTCCTCAGTAATAAACAAGCACTCGCTGCGTCAAGACGTTCAGAGCTGTCTCCTCTTATCTGATCCACAGTGTTCTCCAGCCTGTGTATTACTTGTGGCCTCGGTCTGGTGCCGGCAACAAAAACACCACATTTAAAACACGTTAAAAAGTTAACATTTTATTTATTATTTTTTAAATTTTCAATTAAAACAAAGCGGCAACATCAGGTAAAAGGGAAGCTAGACAGCAAGACATTTTCATTACGAAAGTACAGTTAATGTTGACTGGTGATTTTATAACAGACGTGTACTGTAGTGACTGGCATGTTCAAACACTGGTTGAAATCAGCAAATCAGCAGGTAAATCTGTTATTACTACACGTAAATCACGTATCAAGACAGAAATCACAGCAGGCTCATACACGCAGTTATTGATTTATGATCCTTTGTTCAGTGAAGCCACAAACACAATTAGTGGTGAATCACAAACAAATAATTATCAAGTAGTGCTGATTCTACTGCTGGTGACTATATGTCGGACAGGACAGTGACTTGGTGTCTGGGGAAACTTCAAGGCCCACCCCGCAGCAGCTATTTTACACCGTGACCCATAATATGTGGCCTGATCATGAACATGAACGGCGCTTCAATGTGCCTCAGCTTGAGCTCGGAGAAGCCGGCCGCCTCCACGTGTCGCCACGTCTGCCGCGTGAGCTCGCATCCGTCACCGAAGTAGTACCACAGAGGCTGCAACACGTGCTGGAAGGAGTGGGCCCATGTGGAGGGGTCCGCAGAAACGTGCTCTAAGAAAAAGAAGCCCCCACCCTGCAAAGCAGAGACGCGTTTAGAGTCACCCGTCGCCCACGCGCCCCCGACACGGGCACACGCAGCGCAGGCCAGTGCAGCATCAGTGACATCATCAAGCTACACGGAGCAGGCCAAGGTGTTCGTGAGCAGAAATGCAGAGGCCTGAGAACATTTTAACCTCTGGGACGTGGTCTCCTGAGCATTCTTTGTATCTAACCCTCATTATAGCTTTGTGCCATATTGATTTAAAACCCTAGATGATCAAAGGTGGGGTGATTGGCCCCATAGGGGGTTCCCTGTGAGCTTCTCTGTCTCTCTTGCCTTTAACCAAATAACACGCCAGTGTTGTTTGCACAGTGGTGGTTTGACTTCCACTAGTGAATCATTAATCCACGTTGTTGATGCAGTAACAATAAAGCTGCTAATAATACTGGAGACTGGTCTGCTGGACTAAAGCTCGTGTCAGTGGCTCCACTTACTGGACGCAGCACCCGCTGGGCCTCTCTCAGAGTCTGAGGGATGCTGGTGACAGAGCACAGCACCAGGGTGCAGACCACAGCGTCCACGGACTCATCCTCCACGGAGCCCAGGTCCTCCCCCGACGCCACCACGAACCTCTCATACGTCAGCTGCTCGTTCTCCTCCATGCATCTCTTCAGGTACTTCTGGAAGTGAGGGTTCGGGTCGGTGCAGATCACTTTGCTGCCGGGAGGGTAGAACTCGAAATTCGTGCCTGTGCCACAGCCGACCTCCAAAATCGTGAGTCGCCCACCAGACTTGAACTCAGACAGGTGGCGAAACAGTTCCTTCTTTTTGTCGTGCATTTTCTTGTTGTAGCCTTTAGAAAGGCGGTTCATGCAAAACGGGAAGAGGCGTTTGTATATGTTATAGAGGCCGAGCGCGTGGATCACGTGGAGAGGCAGACATAACACGTTTACGACCGAAGCGCACAAACTCAATAGGAAAGTCATATTCGAGGCTTTGACCTGTGCGTCGCACTCGCAGCCACAACTGTCATCACCAGCCGGTTACGTTACCCGCAAGCGACGGATCGGAAGTCCGGCGCGAGTTGTCAAAATAAAAGCCGATAGTGGGCTTGGCAGTGGAAAAGAAGGAAAGGTTAGCGGTCGGTCATAAACACTGTGGACGAATGACGGGAGTTCACATACACGCAGTAGCCATTTTATTATCCAAAACCCCGATTACATTCAATGCATAAGCTCTGCTGTGAGTTATGCTTACGTTTTAAGTTGAAACTGCCAGAAAGGTTCTTCTTCCCGAGATCATGCGCTGTAGGACTGAGGAGCATTGCGTTATTAGACTGTACTTGACCCCTCGTTAATCTTAACGTGGACCCAGCCAGGAAACACCGATCCCACAACGTTTGGTAACGTTCTGCCCAAGTTCTACAAATGTCACAGATGAAACAAATAGGCAGTGTTCCTGGAGGGTCATATTTTAACTAACTGTTAACTGAACCATTCCACAAACGTTCACTTAAGATCTTTAAAGCAATGTTACATAACTAAAACATTTTATCAACCGTAATATAACATTGTCATTATGATGATTTTTTAAATTTCTTTTAATTGATTTAAATTCTTTTGATCAACAATCAGGAGACGCCATGTTTTAACAAGCGCAGCACTTTATTGAAGCAACGTTTTGACAGGCTTTTCAACATTTTCAGGGCTTTTTTGGATACAATTCAAATAATATTAATTGTGCAAAAAAAGTATTTCATTTGAACTAAAATCAGATTCTATAATGATTACAAACTTAAAAATGAAAAAAAAACAAAAACGATTGCACAACATTAATTTGTCTCAATCATCACTGCTGTAATCTGTTGGCCTTTTATCTCCATTGGTCCAAGGCCAAAGTCAATCTTAAGCAATCTGCAAAATGTAACAACACAAACATTCATTTTATAAAAAGGTCAGTTAAAGGCACCTTAATCCAGCAACTTTCAAAGGGCTGACACTCTGGCACACACGGTTAGGTAGGCTACATGTGACCAAAGTATCAAGTTTGGACCTTGCTGTGTATATGATCTCTCATTGATTGTACTGTTCTACCACTAACATACTGACAAAATCACATTTACGGTATATTTTTGTCAGCACTGGCAGGCTGTCGGTTAAATCTGGTATTACTACACACAAATCACATATCAGGACGGAAATCAACAGCAATTCACTAAAGCAGGCTACACTGATTTATTGATTGATGATGCTTTTGTACTGCGGAACCACAGACACAATTGGTGGCGTGTCCACTGAGGTGCAAGCACTAACTTAAGCACAAACAAATAATTATCATGTGTAGTTGATTCTACTGCTGGTGACTATATATCAGAGAGAATGATTTAGTGTCTGGCAAATTCATACACCAGTTAGGGAGAAACCACAAGGCTCCCCCCACGGCATCTATTTTACACCATAACCTATAATGTGTGGTTTCATCATGACTGTAAGTGGCGTTTCAATGTGTCTCAGTTTAAGCTCAGAGAATCCAGCGTCCTCCACGTGCTTCCATGTTTCCCGGGTGGCTTCACATCCATCAACAAAGTAGTACCACACGGGCTGAAACACGTGCTGGAAGAAATAGGCCCAAGTGGAGGGGTCCGCAACAACGTGCTCCAGGAAAAAGAAGCCCCCACCCTGCAAAGCCAAGTGATCAGTTCCATCAGTGGATCTTTCTCCCACACTTACTGTTTTATTACTATATTATTGGTCCATATCACATAATTTGAAATTTGATAGACAAATAATAACAGACATAAGGGAGGAACACAGTAACAGATACAATATCATTAGTGGTTAGCTGCTTAGTTAATGTCTAAACATTTGCCAGTTTTATCTTTTGATTCTAAAACAACTCCTGTAAACAGCACTATTAGCTTGGCTTTTTTTCTAAAAGAAACTTCATTTTATCTTGTTTATCAGACTGCCTCCTGCTTCCTTAAATTAATTAATGGTTTTTGCACATATCTAAACATCCTCAAACAAATGTCTCCGTTGCTTTTGACCAAATACACCACGCCACTTGTTTGTATAGTAAGGTCATAAAGTTCCCACCGGAGGATCATTAATCCACAGAGTTTATGGTATAAGGCAACTGCAAAGTAAGTGCCAGAGCTCGTGTCAGTGGCTCCACTTACTGGACGCAGCACCCGCTGGGCCTCTCTCAGAGTCTGAGGGATGCTGGTGACAGAGCACAGCACCAGGGTGCAGACCACAGCGTCCACGGACTCATCCTCCACGGAGCCCAGGTCCTCCCCCGACGCCACCACGAACCTCTCATACGTCAGCTGCTCGTTCTCCTCCATGCATCTCTTCAGGTACTTCTGGAAGTGAGGGTTCGGGTCGGTGCAGATCACTTTGCTGCCGGGAGGGTAGAACTCGAAATTTGCGCCCGAGCCACAGCCGACCTCCAAAATCGTGAGTCGCCCACCAGACTTGAACTCAGACAGGTGGCGAAACAGTTCCTTCTTTTTGTCGTGCATTATTTTGTTGTATTCTATAGTAATCCGGAACATGTAAGACGGGAAGATGCGCTTGTATATTTTATAGAGTCCGAGCGCGTAGATCAAATGAAGAGGCAAACATAACACGTTAACAATTAAAGCACACAACCTCATCAGAATAGCCATTTCTGGAGCACGCCGCCCGTAGGTCGACCACCAAACTCATCCGCAACTTTCAGGTTATATACGGCGATGGGTTTATAGCGGAAATCCGGCGCTGCTCTTCAAAATAAGAGCTAACGGGCTTGTAAAGGAAATCCTGGCTTTACAACCGTTTGCCATGGTTACATCGGTTACGTTTTGCTCAGGTACATACTTATGATATTATGTAGTATATCACTATACTAGGGTATTAGTATTTAAAAATGCAATGTACGATATGTACAATTAAAAACGTATTTGTTTACTTTTGTTGTAAGTGCCAATTTTAAGAAATGGAAATAAATAATGAACAAATTTAATATAGAAACCCGACGGATATTGCCACACATTTCTGTGATTCTGGTGGTTTTCTGGGTGCATACATTGTAATGCCCATGACCTCGGAGCTCCACGAGAGGGAGACAGTGTCGTGTGTGTTGGTCTGTTCATGCGTCTTCCCACGAGGCATCACAAGACGTTATGATGTACAGTAAATGTGCCTGTTGTGCACTACACGATTACGCATCCATAAAACAAGCATTGGGATTGGTCGTGAATTTATTAAAATATAATTAATCAATTTTAATAATAATTAGTCCGCCTTTTTCGAAATGACAAAATCCAGAAATTAGCAAGTTCCAAAACTCATCCGCAACTTTCAGTTCATCTACGGTGCTCGGTTGATTTCGGCAATCTGGTGCTGCTCTTCAAAATAAAAGCTAAAGACCTTTTAAAGGAAATCCTGGCCTACAAATGTCTTTCAATAAACCATTTTAAATGGTTTATGTTGCATGATTTTCTCCTTACACACGTGTCACAGTGAGTGCTGTTATAGAATGTAATGAGCAAACCTATGAATAAATTAATATTATGTTATTGTGCAGATGTTTAAGGCAGTTCGCCATTGAATATGGCAGCTCCACCTTTTATCTTGGACTTAAAACATGCTTCTTATGCTTGACCTGCTTCAGGGGTGCCTGTGATTCCATGACTGTAGTTGTAGTTCTAACATGGTCTTAGAGAACTGGTCATCCTTGAGCCTGCCAATGTAAGTAACAGCAGACATTTCCTATCCTAAATGGCCAAAAACGGCATCATAGCAGCTCCTTCCGCTGACTACCTCTCCTCCATCTCTTTTAGTTCTCATCTGGTCCTCCAGCTCATAAGATTCACAGGAATTGAAGATTACCAGCAGCCATCAGAAGGTAAAGATGAGCGTCAGTAACGAAAAGGCCTAGTTCAATATGCTGTGGTATTGAATGTGTGGTGTTCAGTGTTGGTAACTGTGCTCTTTATCACACAACTCGTCACACTCTGGTCGGCACCTTCAGCCAGCTGATTATAGTAAGTGATTGGTCACGTTACGCAGCCACACATGTGATGTCATCTCAAGGTTTATCATTCCATAAACAAGTCTTCCCTCTCCTGTCAGGCCCATATGTATGTGACAGATTCCAATGGGATGAGCAAGCAGGTGTGACAGGCCTCTGGCTGAGCTACAGCAGCGATCTGGTCAGCCAGCAAATGGGCTCCTCGGTCCGTAACAAGCGGCAGACAGTGCACACATGCTGGTGACCTCATCGGACCACCGGTCATTCTTGGCCATACGGTGAGTAACATCACCTTTCACATGCCACATGTCCAAAACCCACATCACAGCCGCTTCCTCACTTCACTTCCTGTTCTAATTAATGATCCGACCACCTCTCCTCCGTCTCTTTTGGTTCTCAGCATTTGATCCTCTAGTTCATAATTCATTCATTCATTCATTCATTCATTCATTCATTCATTCATTCATTCATTCATCTGTGGTCATGAGCAACTTGGGAAGGCAACAGACCTTAGGAGGCGGTTTTTACTTCACACTGGTCAAGTGGTTTTGGGGGATGTATGGAGGTGTAAAGGATGTTTTTGCTGTTATCCACAGGTATATGCATTTTGGCAAGTCCAGCATATTGTTTGCTTTTAAAAGACTTTGCAAACACGTTGCTTATATCCTTTGTTGTTGCATTTTGGGGGTTTTAGTTTACAATGTACTGTACATGCTCTGACTCAGTATGTGAGGATGGTGCATGGCCACCTAAAGTTAATATTAGGCTGTCTTTAGGAAACCCACTTAAAGAAAAAAGAATGAGCTGTGGAGGATCTAGAAGGTTCTTAGTCCACATAAGCCTGAATGCTTAGAGAGTAAGAGGGAGGATGAGGAGGTGTTGGATGGTGAGGATGAAAAGCAGAGGAGGAGCAGCAGAGATGCATTTCTGAAGATCACACTGAACTTCCTGAGGATGAAGCAGGAGCTGTTTGACTGTCTGCAGAGTTCTAAGAGGATTTATTAACATCAAAAAAGACAAAATCACACATTTATTGATGTTAAGTTTGTCAAATGTGGACTGGAATTTAATAATCGTTGTTTGTTTATTCAGGATCTCCTGTCCCAGTTTGTCAGCATCAACTTAAACCTTGCCTGAAGCAAAAGTTCCAGTGAGTGTTTGAAAGCATTGCCAAAGCAGGAAACCCAACCCTTCTGAGCCAGATCTGCACAGAGCTCTACATCAGAGGGAGGGCCTGGAGAGGTCAACAATGAACATGAGGTCAGCCAGACCGAAACAGCATCCAGGAAAACAAACAAGCAGCAGGCAGACTTTAAAGGCAGAACAGCGATGACAAAGGGAGTCGCTGGCATCGGGAAAACTGTCGCAAAGTGTTTTCTCATCACACACACAGATATTCAGATATTCATCATGAACTAACCACAGTTTACGGACGGTGACCTGGATCTAGTTAATGAAACAGATCCTTGAGCAGCAGCACAGGGTTTCTGTGCCAGTGTAAACTGTGTGGGGCCATGGCAGAGGTCCATTCATCTCACCTCTCAGCCCCCAGCTCATATAAAGCTACAGTATGAGTCTCCACATGCTGCTGTTTCTGGATCTAAATGTTCAGGTTCACAGTGTGAACAGTAACAGCCAATGTTTAGTGCCCATGAAGGGTCCTGCACTGGTTGAAATGGTCAAAAACCAGCAGAGCATTTTCAGTCTGACTCACTAATAAGAAGCAGCTGCTTTTGACTACACAACTTTGTTTACGGTCGAAATTATTTTGATATAATTAACATTGCAGGGAAGTTAGATTGGCTTTTGTTTTGGTTAGTAAATTGTTCGAAACAAACACAATGATGGAAACAGGCAGAAGCTCCTGAACTGGAGTCAGATAAAAAGAATGGAGCCGTCAGGCTGTGAAGTGAAGCTGTAACCAGACACCTCACTCAGCTGCACTCACATATTCAGTAGCTAGGTGAGTCGGCTGCTCTGAAGTCACATGTGACAGAGAAGTATGAAAATGACACAAAACAGATGATTTAGCAGAACCACAAAGGAGCCAAGTGATGCTCTGTTACCATGTTATTAAGATAAGGCATATTATATTAATGTATGAAGCAGCCTGCTTTGTTTCATCACTGTTGTAATAAACTAACCCACAGAACTCACTGAAAACAAATTAAGACTATAAGTAACAAGAAACGGTGGGTTCAGTGTTTTTCAGATTTTCGTACTGTCGCTTTAAAATTATTCTATTTTGACCCAAACTATTATACATACTAAAACGACTTTAAAAATCACAGTGCACTTAAGAACAAAACTATTCTATGTGCATATAATCTGAAGAAATAACACTAAGTTATTTTAAATAAACTATTTATTTTTGATCATTGTAATGTCCGAAACCACGTGAACACCGCAGCAGCGGCGACAAAACGACATCAAAACATGATGGTCGGCAGTCTCAAAACTATGGTATATTTGCTCTACGATGTCGTAGGTCGCACAGACCTCTAGACTAGCGTATAAATACAATAATTATCGTAAATCTGGAAACACTGAAAGTAGCTTTGGCAAACATTTGATGCCCTGTGGACGTTAAGCTGCAGTTCGTTAAGAGTCCACCAGATGCTGACATTGTTGGATCATTTTCAAAACATCTACGTGAAATTGTCCAAGCCTGGCTTTGGACAGGTTAAAGCCAAGGACTCAGGGTTCTGGTATAGTCTTAGTGTTGTACCCCTTCATATGCTGATATTTGTGTGAATAATGAAGGGGACCTTTACCCAGCCACAGGTGGTTGATTACATACAGAAAGATGTAGGATTAACTGTGCAGAATATGTCTGAAACCTTATATGAAATACAAAGCTTTAAAAAACTCCAAATTATTGGGGCCATTTTATGTTGTCAGCAATATTGTGTCCCCAGTGAGAAGAAAGATGTTTTGATTTCAAAGGATTGCTAAATCCTTTGAAATCAAAACATCTTTCTTCTCACTCTTTAAGATTTACGTTTAATATATACAAGTATCTGACACGGCACAGAATACACAGTTATGAATATGATCATACAACTTAGATTTCAGGCTCCCGCTGTCACAGCTCAGAGATATTTTAAATGAACGTTATATATTATAAATAACACCTGAGCGTCTTCTGTGAAGTCAGAACGTGTGTATACATAATATACATTTATATATTTCTGTACCTCCAAAGCCACATAGACTCAGTCTCAAACTAAATGATATATTGATTTGTTGGTTTATTTAAGAAATAAACTTCACTTATGTATATAAAGTTACTCTGAAGTCACAAACCTTTTCAAGCTTACTTAATCTATCATTACAATGTGAAAATTGCCTTAAAATGCTGCCTTTTAACGTCTTCATCATAATTATAATTGTGAAAATATAGCTTATAAATTGCGAAAACCCGAGCAAAAATCAAACCTAAACATTCCTATTATTATACTTAGGGTGTTTTGCGATGCGGCGCACTCTCGTCCTCTACTGAAACTACAGGCATTTACCGACACTCCCTGACAATTTGCTGAGAGTCATCAATTATGCAGGGCAGCCGCACGCAGGAAGATAGCAGCAACAATATGGCGACAACCGCAGTTACTCCCGACTCTTTTCCACATCCGCTGTTCAGTGACACCTGTCTGGATTTCTGTTAATGTGTGAAAAAGTAAGTAGACGGCCTGTTTTCTGCTTTGTCTGATGCGTTCTGTCACGGGGAGCATCGCAGTCGCACTTTGTCGACTGACTGCATCCCAGTGCCGCAGAGCGGTCCCTCTCAGCATATTTTCCTAGCGGCCGCGGAGGGCTCCGTGCCAGTACATGGACTAATGCATGCGAGCCGTCACCAGTAAGTGAGCTGGGATTTTTTTTTTAGTGGGAAACGTTGGATTCGCGATGCGACGCGGTGAAGGCAGGTTATTCGGGGTGTCGGCCTGACTGCCGGGGGATGAAATGACATTTCCCCGTGCCTACATGCGCATACGGGATAGCGGACGGGAGAGCGCGTCAAACTTCTCTGAGTGGCGACAGCGGCGGCTCTGAATCCCCCACGCACGCGAGCGATGCGTCGCTCGCGGATTCGTTTGAGGGATCAGTTTCTCTCGCTGCCATTATTTTATACATGTGATAGTTTTGCTACCACAAACCCGCCACCTTTGTGCCCCCCCTGAAGCCTCTTTAGGGACCGTACTGCGTGGGGAGGTAGGTGTATGTTCAGTTTGTCGGTCCTCTGAGGGGCTTTTCACCACGTCGCCCCCCCCTCAGTTCAAACACACGTTCCCGTCATGCTGTTACTGTGTGAACCCGCATCACTTGGCTGTGGATCTCTGACGCATGGACGCTATCCGGAGGCTGCGGGTGTGGTGTAGCCACAAGGCCGGAGGAGTTTAGTTATTTATTTATTTCTGCTCTAAATCTCATTTTCTCAAGTTAAAACGCGGCTCGCGCTGATGCCCCGCGGGCTTGTGGGGACTTGAGTCGGGGTACGAGGTGTCAGGAAGAGGGTTGCGCATTAATTTCACCTACTGCGAGTTAGTTAGTTGGAGGATGTAGCGGCAATAAAACACACTGCAGCATTTCAGTCTGTGGCTCTACGGGACGGCGGCGCGCCCCGGTACATACACGCACAGAGTGGCGCGAGGCAGACGGGAAGAGCTGTTCTCACACGCTTCATAATTTAAAGCCGGTTATGCCGAATGATCATAACTCATCAGAATTTGCTGCCGGGACATCACAACTCCGCCTGACATTGAGTCAGCTCGTGCACGAGAGATGCTGCGTACACGCGGGCGAGATGCGAGGGGCTCCGGGGGCTTGATGTTCGGTGGCAGGTAGCATTAAGACATCACTGCAGGAAACGAGGGACGTGCGCGCTCTTTATCGGCCCATGTGACTCCGATGCAAGTTCCCCCGTTCACCTCCTCCCCCTCCTCCTCCTCCTCCTCCTGTCTCCGCCGTGTCCGCTCCGCTCCGCTCCGTCGGATGCCAGCCGATGATCGCGGCGCACGGATCGGAGCGAAGGATTCTTCCCGGTGACGAGGCACAGTTGGATGCGTTTCCTCCTCCGCGCAGAGGACGCAGCGTCACAGCAGTCGGCTAAATAAACGCTGCTGAGGCGACCAGCGGCAGGAAGAGAGAATAAGCCGACGGAGGCCGGACTTGGTAGCTTTTTCCTGTCATTTATCGTCTTTTTTTTATTTCTGAACTTACGGATTTCATTACAACGACTGCGCGCCTGGTTGCGCAAATCGGCCTCGAAACTCTTTGTAGGCGCAAAGAGCGGAAAGCAGCACCCGCAGGTTTTCGGACCACCGTCGTGCGTGACGTGCACGTGCACCGCTGGCCATGGTATTGCATCCCGCTTTGAATCACCTTGACGCCAGATCGGTTGATGTAGCGCTCGTGGAAGGAGACTTGGAGGTTGTGCCGAGGTTGGGTTACTTCAGTCGGACTTCATCCATCATCTGCTCGCCGGTGCCTTTTCCCGACGCCAGCGTGTTGTTGGACGTCTCCGAGCTGGTGGATTTCTTCTGACTTCTTTCTGATTTTTAACCAGGTCTGTGCCCTTGCCACCGTTTTCCGTGGATGTTGCGCACAGATGTTTGCCTGAACTGGAGGGGGGGGGGGCGTCAACTGTACTCTGTCAAACCCAGTGACCGTCTGTTTGCAGTGAAAGTCATCTGTGAGGGCAGCAGTTAAACAGCCAGATGTTGTGGCTTTTCTCGGGCTAATTTTATTAAGGAACAGCTGGATGGAAGGGTTTGCTACTCCAAGGCAATTTGAAATGTCTGCTTAGGGAAGTTCAACATCTGTAATATTCTCACCTTGTCCATGAAAGCTCTTTCCTGTGTCCTGTCACTTAAAGAAATAGAGCTTCTGTGCTTCAGTCGTCCTGGCTGATGCAGAGCACAACTGTTCTGTCATAATTCTATCATTTGCATGTGTCAGGCTTTATTCCTCTAGCAACTTTCAAGCTTTGAGCAACACTAAAACTGAGACGATGACTCGTTTGTTGCCCTTTCTTGACCGAGCGCCGCCCGTGTCCCTCTCTCTTTGTCCCCAGAGTTTGGATGGAAAACAAATAAAGAGGAAATAGCTGCAGGATGAAAACATGGCTGCACCCCTTCTTGCACCCCCAGGACCTGACAGCTTTAAGAAATTCACCCCAGAGTCTCTCGCTAACATCGAGAAGCGCATCAATGAAGAGAAGAACAAGAAGCCGCCCAAGCCCCGGTCGGACAGCAGTCACCGCGACACGTCTGACGAGAATGAGCCCAAGCCCAACAGTGACCTGGAGGCTGGGAAGAGCCTGCCCTTCATCTACGGCGATATTCCTGACGGAATGGCGTCCACGCCCCTGGAGGATCTGGACCCCTTCTATTTGAACCAGAAAGTGAGTTCCAGTTAGTTATTGGTTATAGTTGTGTTGTTTTAAGGCTTTACGTATTTGTTGTGTGAAACTGCGCAAATAAACGATCTGTGCATTAAAGATAGGGAATATAAAATTCACTTTCAGGTCACATTCATTCAGTACAGTACAAGTGACTGTATTCATTCCAGAGATAAGGATATTATAATAACAGGGGCGACCTTGAGACGTTTCAGCGTCTTTCCTCACTTTTATTCCTCGACACGGACGCTGAAGATCATCCCTGCAGCATCACGCTGTACACAGTTCCTCAGTCCACCTGTCCGAGCAGAGCACAAGTGAGAATGAGTCACGCCGTTGCTCCCGCAACACTGCAGGGTTGCTGTGGATGCAGTTCTCGGGCAGCGGTGGGTCTCAGAGATGTTGATTCATTGTCTGTGTTAAGGGTGAAAGTGGGAGCGATGTAACAGCTGCAGCTTCTGGAAATATAGAGACTCAACCGGCGTCCTGTCCTCAGACCTTTTAAATTGGAGGCCTCTCGTTCCGTCCGTGTGCGTGTGTGTGTGTGTGTGTGTGTGTGTGTGTGTGTGTGTGTGTGTGTGTGTGTGTGTGTGTGTGGTGATGTGTAAGAGAATCTGCGGCCTGTGCAGCAGCAACAAGCCCCGTCAGCAGCGCTCCCTCCCACGGCGGATGGAACTATCAAATGTATTTGCCTTTTGTGATCTATCGATTGGCGGCCGGCTCGGCGGCGAGCGCAGGGAGGCGTGCGTGCTCGTCCTCGGTCGGACGTCCTCCTGGCGTCCGGCGTTCGGTGGCGTTTGGAGTCATGCACTCGCCCTTGTCTTTCAGCTGCAGCTCAGTACACAAACATTAGTGCTTGATGACACACGTTATCGTTAGTATATTTAATCATAGTGGCCACATTAGAATGATTTGAAAATGAGGTTTCCGGTTGGCTTGTGTGTAGTTGAATGAACCACACTCTGTTTCTACATTTACTAAGATGTGGGTCTGAGCTGGGCCAGTCTCCCTCAGTGCATACAGGGCATTTAATACATTTAATACATACAGCTGCATCATACACTATGTAGAAACCAGTACTGCATGGCGTTGCACTCATGCTGACTCATGTCCACCACAACATGGAAGCCAGCAGGCGATGCGTGTCTGGTCAGTGTGAGTCGACTACACTGTGGCCAGTCGTGATGTGGGTTCCTTCCTTCCAGTCACTGTCCTTCATCCTTCCTGAGGAGCTCCATCCAAACGTATTGGTTGGGCCCTATTCTCTCCAGGCGTCTCCTACTCAACCCGCAGCCGTCCCACTGTACGCTGCATGTTAACGTGCGTGCGTTAGCGTCAGCTGCAGGAAACCTGATCACAGCACTCGTGCATCGGAGGGAGGAAGAGGGGGAGAAATGCAGCGTTGCACTTCTTTGCTCGGCGGAGGGCGGCCTGGGCCTTTCGAACGTCTGATGCGATTAGACGCCTCGGAGCTGCACGGCCCAGGATGCACGGAGGGCACGCCGGCGCCGTGCACGTGCACGTGTCTGTTTCTAGAAGGCGAAATGCAGTTAGGGTGATTGGGGCCGAGCTACGGTAGCTGCTGTGCGGGAACCCGTCCTGTAACAGGAGCGTGCAGCGGGCCATTTACAGCATTTGTGTTAATGCGAGTGAGAGCCCAATCCCTGCATGTGGAACTGATCTATTACATCATGTTCCTATCCCACCATCGTTGTGTTGGTGAGAGTGCGTCTTTGTCTTTACTCTCCTTTTCCTCGTCTCTTTCACTTCCTCCTCAAGCTTTTTTTTTCCGGGGGGGGGGCCCTCCTGATAATAAATTATCAGGAGCTTTAGTGCTCTGTCTGAGTCCTCATTCTCTGATGACACAGCATCCTCCTGCGCTGGGCAGCGCGAGGAAGGGATGGGGCGGTGGGTTCAGTGTGCTTTCACCGCTGGCCTGGTTGGTGTTAATGAGGAGGCTGGGGTTGGGGAGTAGGGGGGTACGGAGGAGGAGGAGGAGGGGGGGGAGGGGCTCTCCAGCGCAGCGTCAGGGTGAAGGTGTGGGATGACGCACTTTCTTTTCAGCGTCGTACAATTTGCGGGGCTGTTGGTTTGTAGCCACACACATGGAGGTGGGCTATTACTGGCAACGCTCCCACTGCGGTGAACACACAGTGAAGGGAAGTGAATGAAGGTGCGCTGCTCCCTGGAGCAAACGCTCTCCATATAATGAGCTGGAACCCAGTCCACTGGGTGGTTTCAGTTCTGTGTTTGTTAGAACCATTAATACGTTTTGGATTTGTTACTCTAAATTTAGAATTTAAAATTATTATTATTATTTAGATTTTATATTAAAATAATACTAATAAATGTTTAATCTTAATGTTTTGAATGCCTTAATTGAAAAATCCCAGTTGGCTTGTGAGTAAAAAGGAATAATTATTGAGCAGGCAACAAGGCTTCATGTTATTTACTCTTAAGCTCTCTCTCTCTCTCTCTCTCTCTCGCCCCCTTCTCATCTCATTCTCACTTTCTCCCTGTGCTGCATGCCTTCCCTGGGCTGCTCCTCCCTCTGTCTACCCATCTATCTCACTTTTGGCTCTCTCCCCTCTGCAGCTCTTGGGCTTTCTGTTCTGCATCCCTCCACCTCCACCCCCTCATCTCTCTCTCTCTCTCTGTCTCTCTCTCTCTCTCTCTCTCTGTCTCTCTCTCTCTTCCTCTGTCTCGTACCCCTACAAGCTCACTCTTTGCCGTTCACGCATGCACACAGCCACACACACACTGTCCTTGCAGCTGCATTCTTCTTCCACATTTTTGCATGTGCACCTCGTCCCATAATTCTCTGTGGAGAGTGAAGAACATTTCTTCCGGTTTACAGCAAATACGACTTTGTCACAGCGATACTTCCTCTCCTGAGTTGTTTATGATAGGCATTTCATTGTGACAGTGACTTTAGCGTGTGTTAGTTATGTCTACTAGAAGTAGGTTTCTAGAGAATGAGAATAAAGAATGAGAATTTAAGATTTAGATATTATAACTTATGAGGACCAATATTTGGACCCTTGGATGCAGGTCTAAATAAAAACAGACCAAGATGCCATTAAGCCACATGTATCACTGATGTATCACTCTATGTTCACACAGCAGGGTAAATTAATGTATCCTATTGTTGGTTCATAGTTAGCGTGTTAACCACTTTAGCTTGGGTCTAGGAAACTAATAAAACTCACATCACAGGCAAGAGAACATGAATGATGTATGAGGTGTTGTATTTGGACTCCTGGTGATGTCCTCAGATGGTTTGTGCCGTGATCAGATCCATGATGTTTCCAGAATGTGACCGGTTCCTGTACATAATGTGCTGCTCACATGTCACAAGTTTGTATTTAATTTGCAATTAAAATAGTTCAATATTTTGTTTTCATTATGTCAGTTTGCTGTGAAAATAGCAACAACCGTGATTGTTGTTGAGAAAAAGCACGCATTTACCATTTTGCAAGCTTCAGTCATTGATTAATTATAGACCAATGTGACAATCAATTAAGGAAATTGCCTGGCATTTGCATTGCTCGCTGTAACTGTGCCAGTTTGTGTCAGCAGCAGAATTTCCTGTCTGCAGATCAACACCGTTTAGTGAGTTCAGTAACTGAGGCCTTGTTGTGGTGGAGCTGTGAAAGGCGTTTATATATTCCAGGGTTTCCATATGCTGCAGGGGACGACCTGAATGGAAACTTTGACTTAATGAGGACAAAGCAAATGCTGCTCTGAAACTGATTACAACGTATCGATGGCAGCTATTTGATTAATAGCTGTTACTGGGCAACCGCTAATTTAATTTGCATCAGCTTGGTTTGCAAAACATTCCGCTTTTCAAGTTTAAAGAGAAAGATTTTTGTAACAGCGTCGGTTAATAAGACGCACATTTTGCTACACAATGAAAGGAAAATAGTTAGTGCTGTAATTTTTGCCATTGTGCAAAACTGTGAGGGGAGAAAGGGGAAATGTGTATGTTTAGTACGAATTGCTCCTACTATTGTGAACGTGTGCATTTCTACACCAACAGCTTCTGATCTTTAAATGCTGTGATCGCTTTTGTACTGTATATTATTATTATTATTATTATTATTATTATTATTATTATTATTATTATTATTATTATTATTATTATTATTATTATTATTATTATTATTATTATTATTATTATTATTATAGATATTTTCTGGAGTCTGCCTCAGGTGATTGTCAGTCAGTTGTTCATTTCCACTGCGAGTCCATGGCTCGTGCTCGTCAGCGTGTGCCCATTGCATCCCTTCACCATATGTTGACTTTCTGTGTGTCCTCCCTCAGAGTCCAGAGGGCTTGATGTCCCAGACAGCAGCGTAGTGCTCCGAGCCAGATCTCGGGTGTTTTCCTGCAGCCTGTAGGAGCCACTCTTGTGGTTTAGGGGTCACAGTCAGTCGCCTGCCGGTGCCTTGTGTCTCTGCGGCCTCTGGGACCTTGCTCTACACACCTCCTCACTCTGTGCTGGCGTTTGGCAGTTGCTGTTTTCTTTGTGGCCCTCGCGTGATTCTCATTTGCCTGTGGGAACCTGCAGCTGTCCCCAACATCTGTTGTGCTGCTGTCTGCTGGTGGAATCCCCTCAGCTCTGCCTGCGTCGCCTCCCCCTGTTCCTACGTGACTACTATCAACCAGTCTGATGTTGCTGTAGGATCAGTGAGGTGATGTCTTTCACCTGTTCCAGTCAGTGTCTGGAACAGGTCCATCAGAACAGCGGCCTTTTTGTCTTTTTGAGCCCCGTTGATGTTGTGTAAGTTTAAATGTGTGAGTCGCAGGCGTCTGTAAACACCAGCAGCCACTGTTGTTGGTCGTAAATACACAAGCGGGAATGCGGTGAAGGAAGACAAACACCCCAACTCCGCTTCAACATCATACCTTATAATTGCCCATTATCCAGACCACACGTCTGTAATATGCATAGAACGAGAAGCAGCTCATATCTAATGCGCCGACGAGAAGCTCTGGCAGCAGCAGCAGCTGTAAATATCCACTGTTCAGAGGTCCATTTGTTTGTAAATAATGCTCATACGTCTCACTTCCAACCTCCGGTGTTTCTGTCCAAAACTGGCCACAAACAACACACACACACACACACACACACACACACACACACACACACACACACACACACACACACACACACACACACACACACACACACACACACACACACACACACACACACACGGTGCCCGGCCTCACTTGGCCCAGCGCTGTTTATGGGTGGGGAGTGGTTGTTGAGAGCCTGGAGTCAGCAGATCTGCCCCTGATCGATGACAGCATTTGCAGTTCTCTTCCAGTAAGGCCTTTAAACTCGGAGAGAAGGGAGTCGTTTGGCGGCGATGCGATGCGATGCGATGCGAGGCGAAGCGAGGCGGGGAGGGCTTCCCAACGCGCTGCTCGCCAGGACAGAGGCCCGGTCCGGTCTGACACGAGCCGCAGTCAGCTGATTGACGTCAGTGATGTCAGCGGCGTCCGGTGGCTCTGTCCTGCTGCTGCTGAGGCCCGGCCCGGTACCTTTTGCAGCTGTGACCCAGTGATGAGAAACCAGCCTAACTCTGCCTAGAAGTGTGTGCAGACTCTGTGCCCATTGATTTCATCACCCTGCTTTGTCTTTGTCTCTCTCTCTCTCTTTCCACAGACATTTATAGTCCTAAACAAAGGGAAAACAATCTTCCGCTTCAGTGCCACACCCTCCTTGTACATCTTGAGCCCTTTTAACTTACTTAGGCGAATAGCTATTAAGATTTTGATACATTCATATCCTTTCAAGTGAATCATTCTTTGCTTTCTGATGAACAGTTTTTCTGCCTTCTTTCTTATACTTCGTTTCAGATATTGATATATTGATGTTTTAAAACAATGCCCGAATTTGCCTTAACTCCCGTCTTCTCACGTTATTCAGCATGATCATCATGTGCACCATTCTGACCAACTGTATATTCATGACGTTCAGTGACCCCCCAGAGTGGTCCAAACAAGTAGAGTAAGGACCCGCCTGCACTCACTCCTCTGCACTCATGCCGTTCTGTTCCCGCGTCACTCCGTTGTCTCCTCACCGTCTTCTCTCTCTTTTCAAGGTATACGTTCACAGGTATCTATACGTTTGAGTCACTCACAAAGATTGTTGCGCGAGGCTTTGCTATAGACGGCTTCACCTTCCTCAGAGACCCCTGGAACTGGCTGGACTTCATGGTCATCTCAATGGCGTAAGTGTTGTTACTCCCATTTAAAAAAATAAGTAATAAAACATCACGTTGGAATTAAATGGATTTACTGTGATTAAATGGCTCAGACTCTGCAATCAAGAAAGAAACCCAAGGGTGAATTAAATATGACTTATAAATAAGTCATGGAATGTACTGTATTGTTTATAATTCATAGAAATTACAAATTGCAAAATGCGAACAGCAACTAAACGTTCTCCCTGCACATTCTGGCTTCTTACATTATTAACACATGTTCTGGTCTCCTGGCTGTTCACAGTGTGACATTCAGAGCTTATTGGTGGCACCACCTTGAAAGCTTAAAACGTGGGCATACTGCCGTTGCGTCTATGAAACTTACAGCATTCGATTGTGGTGCTGTTTGCAGACGTAATGCACGTAGGTCCATTCGACCGCCCTCAGAACTTTCGAGGCTGTTTAAAATCTGGATACGTTTGAGTTATAGTTCAAACTTCTCAAATTTCATGTCAGAACAGACTGACTTGTGTGTTTGTGATTGAGAAGCAATAGATGTGCTTTCTGCTTATTCAATAATAGGAATTAAAGCTTCTAATAATGAATGCTTCAGAGCAGAGAATTCCCAGGTCCCGCCACCTTCAGAATGCTTATTATAATAGTTTGCAACTAACCATTGTGTCTTTTCTGTGTGGGACGGCTGCTGAGTAACTGTATCTGATCCACCTTGCAGGTATATAACAGAGTTTGTAAACCTAGGCAATGTGTCAGCTCTGCGTACGTTCAGGGTTCTGAGGGCTTTGAAAACAATTTCAGTTATTCCAGGTAAGACAGCGCAGGTGTGTGTGTGGGCGGGCGGGCGGGCGAGTCACGGGGTCGATGTGGTGTGGTTTTGTTTCAGTTCCTCTCCTCTTCCTCTTCCTCCTCCGTTCTCCTCTCACCGGTCGGACAGGCGCTCTCTCTCTCACCGTGGTGTCCCCTCCCGGTCTTCGATGGTGGTACTGGTGTCGTGCTCTTGCGCATACATGCGTGTGTGTGCGTTGTGTGGTTATTGTGTGTGTCGTGTGTCATTGGGTTCTGTTCTGTGTGTCATCCTACCTTGTTGCAGATATATAACAGAGTTTGTGGACCTTGGGAATGTCTCGGCGCTGAGAACGTTCAGGGTTCTCCGAGCATTGAAAACTATTTCTGTCATCCCAGGTGAGACTCCCATTTAAACACTAAGGCTGAGCTTACGTGAGCCGTGTTCATTTGCTTTCCTTTTAAAAATGGGGTTCAACTTCTGCATTTATTTTTTAAACTCCCTTTAATGACACTCAAAAATGGTCGCAATACATTTTTGATAGGCTTAGCAGTCTTTGTGGGTGACATGTCTCATGCACGGCTGGATTTCTGCAGCATCTTAATGCAACCGGGATCTTTTCAACATTTGCTTTCTAACCAAAACAAAATGGAAGCTGTATCATTATAAAGGGCAAGAGTTAGATATGTATATTAAATTGGCTGTGGTCAAAATAAGTACAGTAAGATGTGAAATTATGATAAGAAGAGGTTAAAAGGTTTCATCCCTGGTTTGTGTTCTGTCGTACACGCATCCAAAATCCCAGTATTCGTGACACTGCCTTCTTATTTCTGAAGAATTGACTAGTGTAAGACTGCAAAGCCTAAATCTGTAACATACTGATGCTGCATGAAGGTATGAAGCACATGCTTTTACGGGTTTGGCTTCAGGGGCTTTTATTTGGATTTTATGTTGTTTTAGCCTTGAGGATTACTCCATGTAGGCTTTATGCTTTTATAGTTCCTTCAAGAACGTCTTTGTCCATCGTAGGAGTCAGGAGGAAAGTTTTCTAGTGGACACAGAGTTCGTAAATATGTTGAATTAAACGGTACAGTACAGTATTTTATTACATGCTGACACGTAACAGGGTTCATACACACTTGGGTCGGGCCTAACGTGGCCCGAGGGCCGGCCCGCTCACAGGTGCCTGGGATGTGAACTGTTCTTCTGTTTAAGTCAGGTTGCCACCACGGTTTTACAGACGGGCGATGCTGCTCCAGAGTCAGTCCTTTCAGCCTTGGCGTTTAAATGATCTGCATGCCACCTCTCATTCCTGGTTCCTCTGAGTCACCACTCTTCCTCGCCTGTCCTCTCTTCCTCCTCCTCATTCCCTGCTTCAGTAACTGGGCCCGGTTCGGTGTGCTGTTGGCCGTTTGTGGTGCTGCTGTGATTTAGTTGATTTTTTGGATTTGCTGTTTATTTTAGTAATTGCAGTTATATTGGGATGTTTTCATGAGTGTGTGTGTGTGTGTGAGGGGGGGGGGGTCTTCTTAATGTTCTCCGGTTTATTCGGCAAACTTTGTACAAATGGTAGAAAAAAAATATAAGCTATCTAATGAAAACATCCCATAAAGCTGCAGTCTTTGTTGTATTGTTGTGTAATGAAAGACAGACTTGACCTCTATACTTGTGGTATAATCTGAATGCACTCCCGGCGGAGTTCATGTGAAGTTATGGCATATTAGACAGATATGTGCGATTTCTGGTGTAACTCTGTGATAGAGTGCAAGCAGCACATCTGTTCAGGCTGCCAGAGTTTATGTGAAGCTGAGTTTCAGTGTTCAGAATTTTAGTGCAAATCCTTTCAGAGATTTATTTTATGGAAAGTGGATTTACTTCAGTACAAAGGCTGGAGATCTGGACTTAGACAAGTTCCCTGAATACAAACGTGAGTGTTACCTTTCGAAATCTGTCCGACTTGTATCACAGTCAAAGCCCATGAACAGACAGCGTGCTCTGCCCAGTAGCAATTACCATTATTAAACAATCTATTATTTTCCCTAGAAGGATTTAAAACCTTCAGACCTTTAGATGGTAATACTTATATTATAGGTAACAGTAGCCTGAAGACTAATTCCAACCAGTGGAAATAGAAACAATAAAGTTCTTCTGGGTTTTGGCACAAAGGAGACAGGGTTTCACGTCCCCAGAGACACGACACACACACACACACACACACACACACACACACACACACACACACACACACACACACACACACACACACACACACACACACAGCCATATTTCTTTACAGCCCTATGGGAATTCACCCTCATTGCACAGTTTATATATCAGAGAGTTATAGCTTCCACACTAAATACCTGAACCCACAATTTTTTAGTTATGAACCTTTTATACTATGATATAATGAACATCTGTTTGCTTCCCTGTATGAAACAGCACAGACAACGAAACAGAGTCTCTTTGATTCACAGGTATAGATTTTAGTTATCTCAGGTAGGAGCAACCACAACCAGCTTGTTTCAATGCTTTTTAACGCTCTGAGGAGCTTTGCCTGGGCAGGGCGACGTGGTCCAGTAAAAGCCCCACCTGGACATGTAGTGGGTGTAGTGGGGTATTGCATTGCAACCATTGGGCTAAGAAGGCACTCTCCAGATTTATGGCCGTGACTGAATCCAGAAAACGCACTGAAAATCAGCTTCCGGCGTTGAATCTTGGCACCACTGGGTAAAGATGCTGGACGTTTTCCTCCGGTGCCTGCCAAGTTCAGATTTATGTAAAGGCCTGCACAGCCCAGGGTTCTATACAGGATTAGCTACATCTTACATAACCTTTTTGCTGCATGTTGTGTAAAAAAACATTTTTGGGTTTGTAATTTTACTTTCTGTCTGTGTGCGTGTTCGTGTGTGTGTGTGTGTGTGTGTGTGTGTGTGTGTGTGTGTCTGTGGGCGTGTGCGTTTGAATGTGCATTTGTACGTGAGCCTGTCCGCTTTCATGTGTGTGCGTTCGTGCACATTTGCGTGTATGTGTGCGTGTTTCTTCCATACTAACCGACAGGCCTGAAGACCATTGTGGGGGCTCTGATCCAGTCTGTGAAGAAGCTGTCGGACGTGATGATCCTGACCGTCTTCTGCCTCAGCGTCTTTGCTCTGATCGGACTCCAGCTCTTCATGGGGAACCTGAGGAACAAGTGCGTGTTCTGGCCCATCAACATGACCGACCAGTACCTGTCGAATGGCAGCAGGGGCTTCGACTGGAAGGAATACATCATGAATGACAGTGAGTGTGTGGATCTTTGTAATTCCGCATTCAGTGCTGTTTGCTTTTGATAAATTGTTAATTAATTAATTGTTTGATGTTTTTCCAGCTAATTTCTACTTCCTGCCTGGTCAGCTTGATGCACTACTATGTGGAAATAGCTCTGACTCTGGGTATGTCAGCGTTTCACTCGCACATTTTTATTCTCACACCTTCCTTTTATCCTTCATACTTGGGTGATTGGGTGTTTCGGGTGTTTTACTGTCTGATCTCCTGCCCAGGTGTATGAACAAATATATATTGGCCAGTAATTCATCCCACTTCTTCGCCTTTTGTGCTTTTGTGTCTTATGCAACCGTCGTCTCCGCAGAGAAGAAACTGCAGCTGCAAGTGCTGCTTAAACTGCAGCTATTCTTATAACCACCTGGGCCGCTGTACTGTGGTTCTGGTCTGACGTAGTGTGATATACATAGTGAGTGATTGTTTTGTTGGGTGTGTGTTGACACGCTTGTTCACTGTTTTCCTTTCAGACGGTGTCCAGAAGGCTTCACTTGTATGAAAGCCGGCAGGAACCCCAACTACGGTTACACCAGCTTCGACAGCTTTGGATGGGCCTTCCTCACCCTCTTTCGCCTCATGACCCAGGACTTCTGGGAAAACCTCTACATGCTGGTTGGTGGTCTTAATTCTCCTGACTCCTCTTCTTTGTCAGATTGACTTACAGTAACTGACTAAGTAGTCACACAGTTAGTCCAATTGAGATTACCTATGCAATAAATGTGTTAGCATTCAGGCAAAAGCTACTGTACACCATGCACAACAGTGTAAATGCACTTATGCTGCATTCAGATTTATTGTCACTGCTTTTTACCCGTCAGACTTTGCGAGCTGCTGGGAAGACCTACATGATCTTCTTTGTGCTGGTCATCTTTGTGGGCTCCTTCTACCTGGTGAATCTCATCCTGGCTGTGGTGGCCATGGCTTACGAGGAGCAGAACCAGGCGACCATGGAGGAGGCAGAGCAGAAGGAAGCCGAATTCAAGGCCATGCTGGAACAGCTAAAGAAACAGCAGGAGGAGACACAGGTCGTTCTCACTACCATCGGATCCTTCACGAACTGCTCTCTGCAGTTCATGGTTAACGTATGTGATTTTTTTTCGTCAGGCTGCTGCCATGGCGACATCCGCGGGCACGGTGTCCGAGGCTGCACTAGAGGATGAGGGAGGCGGGCACCTGTCCCGCAGCTCCTCTGAGGTGTCCAAGTTGAGCTCCAAGAGTGCCAAGGAGCGGCGCAATCGCAAGAAAAAGTGGCGGCAGAAAGAGCAGGAGAAAGAAAAGGGAGACAGCGAGAAATTCGTCAAGTCCGAGTCGGACGATGGCAGCAAGAAAAGCACCATCCGTTTCCCAGGAAGTCGGCTGGGGAGAAAGACGTCCATCATGAACCAGGTGAAGCTCTAAATGAAGCGTGTTGTTGGACATGGAAGTCTATACGGGTGTTTTTTTTTAATTGTGATTGCATGTTGTCCATTTTAAATAGCTCATACAGTAGCTATGTATAAACCATGCATATACTGTACATTTACATCCTTCTGTCACCTCAAAAAACCTGAACAAAAGCCATTTCAGGGTTTGTGTCAAACTCTCTCCGCCCTCGGACCCTCGCTTTGTCTCTCTTCACACATCCTGCTGTTTTGAATAACTATTCCCGTCTCCCTCTCCACGTCTGTCCCTCCCCCTTTTAGTCATTACTCAGCATCCCGGGCTCGCCCTTCATGTCGCGTCACAACAGCCGCAGCAGCATCTTCAGCTTTAAAGGCAGATCCAAGGACATAGGCTCCGAGAACGAGTTCGCGGACGACGAGCACAGCACGGTGGAGGAGAGCGAAGACCGCCGGGGCTCCCTGTTCATCCCCTACCGCCGCAACAGCTACAGCGGCTACAGCCAGGGCTCCTCGCGCATCCACCCGCTAGCGCCCCACTCTGGAGGCAAGAGGAACAGCACAGTGGACTGCAATGGCGTGGTGTCTCTCATCGGCCCTGGGCCTGGCAGACGGCTTCTGCCTGAGGTGAAAATAGATAAGGCAGCCACTGATGACAGTGTAAGGACGTCCATGGGACAACAATACAGTGTAGGCATGATGGTGGTGGCCCCAGCCTTTGCAGCATCTTCCCCTTGGCTCGTGTTCCTTTCCCCCGAAACTCAGTAGTTCTTGTTTCCTCCCCTGAATATCTGGACCCTGTCTTATTATTTTGTCTTACACTGACACTGACATTTCCACCTTTAACAGCCTAACAGCCTAACAGCCCTTTTTACGCTGCTCCTTTATATTAACCAGTTGAAACAACAAGTCAGTCTAACAATTATCCTAAGCCTAATTCTATCAGTTATCACCAAGGCTACTTCTAGATGGTCATATCATCAATAACTAACAAAATGTTTACAGGAAACATAATAATATCCTAACTGAACAGTTCTTTCCATGTCAGAGGCTTTCCACATCCGAGCCCATACTGTTGTCTGTCCTTGCTTTTCTCCCCTCTATATCTATCACTTGCACTGTTTCTGCCTCTTTGCCTTCTTGGTCTAATTCGTTCCTCTACCTCTGAATGGTGCAACAAGGAATTAGAGACTTTTTTCCTTAACTGTATTTCCTTTCATTCTAGCATGGTGGACTCCTCTTTGGTTTTAAATCAATCTACCTGCTTTTACCTCTGTAAACGTAGCATGATGTGGTAGCAAATGATGTCTTGAATTCCCCTTGAATACTTTCATGACATGCATGCCAATGCATGTAGTTACAGTAAATACAGTATAGCATACAATGATTGGCTGAAATGTGTACTGTAAAATCTTAAATTATATCAAATAAATAACAATTAATGATTCATAACCTTTTGAAGTATCACATATAGAAATTAGAAATAAAAGTTAATCATATATTTAAAGTAAATACAGTTTTTTTTCTCAGTTTTGCTAAACCTATTAATCAATTTAAGAATTTATAGTGCACATGTATTGGATGAAATGTTTATAAGGAAAAAATTAGAAATTGTGACTGTACTGTAGGTGTTCTTTGTATTCTGGGCACATCAAGGACATACGGTTCAATTTGTGTGCTCGCTTTTGTTCTGCATTTGTCTGAGCATCTCTTAGTGACATTATGTCTTTCCACATGTGTATAGACTACAGATGTAGAGATTAAGAAGAAGCACTCGGGCTCTCTCATGGTGTCTGTGGATCAGCTCAACTCCTCCTTCAAAGGAAAAGACCACGCTAACAGTCAGATGAGCGTAGTCACCAACACGCTGCTGGAGGGTACGGACGCTGCTTCTCTTCTCACGTTTGCTGCTCCGAGTGGTTTAGATCTGTGGCGTGAGAGGGCAAATGAACGTGTGGGTGTGAACCCAGGGACTTCCCTGCTCTTCACCGTCCTCCTCATTCTCTCCGTTTCATCTGCTCCTGCAGAGTTGGAGGAGTCTCAGAGGAAGTGTCCTCCCTGTTGGTACAAGTTTGCCAACATCTTCCTCATCTGGGAATGCTGTCCCATCTGGCTGAAAATCAAACACATCGTCTACTTGATTGTCATGGACCCGTTTGTTGACCTGGCCATCACAATCTGTATTGTCCTCAACACTCTGTTCATGGCCATGGAGCACTACCCCATGACTGAGGAGTTTGAGGGGGTCCTGTATGTTGGTAACCTGGTGGGTAACTGACACACTGTCTATTCTATGTCGGAACAAACTTCATTATCTTCCTCAGGACCTATAGAAGCATTACAGGTTCACTTCACTCCACCTACATAATCTCAAACCAATACATCATTTAGTATGTGCACTTAAGAATACATGTGCATAGTGTATCTAGGACACTGATGGTGTCTCATTAAAGATTTATTTCCATTTTAATGTAGCCAGCTCCCCAAAGTCTTATCACCTCCACTCAGTGACTCTCTTGCTTGACTCTCAGGTCACTCTCTTGCTTCCGTTGCTTCCCGCTTACATCAACTTTATTGAACTCCCTTTAACTCTTAGCATTTTCTGTTTGTCACACGCAGAACTGGGCCCATCATTGGTGTAGCTGCCAAATCTACTGCAGCCAGTGTTCTTGGTCTGTGCTGTAGCGTTGGTCTTTGATGCGTCTGTCTGAGAACAGCAGAGTTGGCAAAGTGTCTGTGATGAGACGGGGAATGAGGTCACAGGAAGACCATTTTTGCTGGGACATGGAGTCATTGCTTAATGACCCGTTCTTTCCGAAGCCTCTTCACTTAAAGCCGGTTCCAATGCATTTTTAATCAGCACTACATTCAATGAAATGCAGCATAAGCAAGACGTACATATTTTTTGTTCTGTAGCTAAAATCATTAAGGTTTTTTTACATTATAACTAATAATGTTGTTATTGTTGATATGCAAAAGTTGCAGTTCCATTAAACTGATTCAAATTGTGACATCATCCTCATACATTTTTTATTGTTTTCTGTGTACATCTACAGGTTTTCACAGGCATTTTTGCTGCGGAGATGTTCGCTAAGCTGATCGCGATGGATCCCTACTACTACTTCCAGGAAGGCTGGAACTGCTTTGACGGCTTCATCGTGACTCTGAGCTTAGTGGAGCTGGGGTTGGCTGACGTTGAAGGTCTGTCTGTGCTCAGGTCCTTCCGATTGGTAGGTGAAAAAGCATCACCATCATCAAACGGAGGATGGCGTGAATAACAACCAGCCACTTAACAGACGATCACTGTTATTCTGCCTTTCTCTTGTAGCTGAGAGTGTTTAAACTGGCCAAATCGTGGCCCACCCTTAACATGCTGATCAAGATCATTGGTAACTCAGTGGGAGCTCTGGGCAACCTGACCCTGGTGCTGGCCATCATCGTCTTCATCTTTGCCGTGGTGGGCATGCAGCTCTTTGGCAAAAGCTACAAGGACTGTGTGTGTAAGATTGCGGAGAGCTGTACGTTGCCTCGATGGCACATGAACGACTTCTTCCACTCTTTCCTGATCGTCTTCCGCGTCTTGTGCGGCGAGTGGATTGAGACCATGTGGGACTGCATGGAGGTGGCGGGACAGTCTATGTGCCTCATCGTCTTCATGATGGTCATGGTCATTGGGAACCTGGTGGTAAGAACAGATTTCATAGTGACCAGATGTTGTTCGCGTGCCTTCATAAAACCATCCATTGACTCTGAGAGCGTGGGTCTAGTTCCTGTGCTGTTGCTTCTCCGAGGTGCTGAACCTGTTCCTGGCCCTGTTGCTGAGCTCATTCAGCGCAGACAACCTTGCCGCTACAGACGATGACGGCGAGCCCAACAACCTCCAGCTCGCGGTTGCCCGCATCAAAAAAGGCATCGCCTGGGTTAAGGTCTTTGTAGCCACCGTGCTCAAGAAGGTAGCATGGATTTAAAGTTCCTGGCTTCTGCCCGCTTCAAAAACATCCTGTTGTCCGGTCAACGAGCTCGCTGTCTCTCCTTTTGTTTCACCCTCTCAAAGCCGCCCATGGAGGATGAACAGAAACCTCTGGATGAAATGTACGAGAAGAAGCTCAACTGCATCGCGAACCACACCGTCGACATCAACCGTGAAATGGACTACGCCAAAAATGGCAACGGCACCACCAGCGGCATTGGCAGCAGCGTCGGAAAGTATATGATTGATGAAGACTACATGTCCTTCATCCACAACCCCAACCTCACTGTCTGCGTTCCAATCGCTGTCGGGGAGTCGGACTTTGAAAACCTGAACACTGAGGACTTCAGCAGTGAGTCAGATGTGGAGAACAGCAAAGATGTGAGTAGGAAGTGGGAGCGTGTTGCAGTTTGATTAGTTAATGGAGGGAAATTATGCTGGTTTAACATATTTGATAGCTCAACCACAATGTGGAATAAATAAAATGTAAATATTAACAAAGCTATGTAACAATTTTATAAAAAAGGTGCCATAATTGTGTATTATGAGACAATGTAATAAGTCGGAGTGCAGGCATGGATCCATTATGCAAAACCCACAGTAGCTGAGCTGGCCCACTGAAGACATTTAGTTTACCTGACATTTCAGAACATCCATTTAGACATGAGAGCTGTAACGCTGAGTGCTGACCCTGCACACAAAGGCAGTCGTGATGACAGGACGACAGGCACAGAGCTGCTCTGGCAGCTGCACAGAATGAGCGTGAGGCAAGGGTAATCCGGGCCCAGAGGCTCGTGGAGAAGCCGGATGCACGGGTAACCTTGACCTGGTTTGTCGTAGGAAGGAGGAGACGGCGCAGCAGCGTAACTACTGTACCTGCACCAGGTTCATATTCCACTGGGCTCCCTCAACCAACCGCACAACAGCCCCCCCCCCCGCATCACAGCCAGCCAGCATCCACTGCAGGGCGTAGGCACAGAGAGCTGGTCGGAGGAGCTGGGGCGTCTGTGGCTGCGTGGTTGAGAAAAGGGGAAAAGCAGAGGCAGAGAAACACAGTAATTGCTGGCCCTTTGCTGACGACTTAGGATTTAAAAAGTGCAGTATCATTCTCAAGTGAATTGAATTGGCTGCGTGTCAGTGTTTCTTTGCAATGACCCTGCTGCTACATGGGCTTTTTACACGTTTGCCCTGCCTCACCTTTCATTGGTGTTGGAATCGGTATTATCCATGTGTGTCTGTGATCATCGTTGCCACAAAATCAGCCACCGTTGAAGTTTTATCACGTTTTATTTCTGAGAAGCACTGGTTTCAGCAACGAAGCCGAACTGATCCCTATTTTCTGTCCTAGTTGGACGACACCAGTTCTTCTGAGGGAAGTACAATAGACATAAAGCCGGATGAAGAGGAGGTGGTGGTGGTGGAGGTGGAGGAGTACCTTGACCCAGATGCCTGCTGGACAGATAGTAGGTGGCATTTACTACCAGACGTTACGGTTATTAATACCAGCATTGTACATTTCTAACACCTATGGCACGCTGTCCTGTCACAGAATGCGTGGCCAAATACAAGTGCTGCGATGTTCCCATCACTCATGGCTGGGGGAAATACTGGTGGTTTCTGAGGAAGACCTCCTACCTGATTGTGGAACACAACTGGTTTGAAACCCTCATTATTTTCATGATCCTTCTCAGCAGCGGAGCTCTGGTACGTGGAGCGGGTCCTAGTCATATGCAGCATGCACGCACAGACATAACAGCTTTTCAGTGTTTAATGTAGACGCTAAAGTGTGAAAACATCTGACAGTATAAAGTCTACTGAATAATTTATATGATAAAATAGTAAATATAAGAAAATATTAGTCTCCTGATGAATTTATCTAAGAAGCATCAACTGATAAAGGAAGGAAAAATATTGAAATTTCAGCAGTTACATGTCAAATATGCAAAATACAAATAATATATATTCATTTTACCTAATAAACCCTGGATCTGTTGCCTCTTTCCATTTGCCCTCCAGGCTTTTGAGGATGTGTACATTGAGCAGAGAAAGACCATCCGCATCATTCTGGACTACGCTGATCGGGTTTTCACCTACATATTCATCCTGGAGATGCTGCTGAAGTGGGTGGCGTACGGCTTTGTCAAGTACTTCACTAACGCCTGGTGTTGGTTGGACTTCTTTATTGTGGATGTAAGTACATCTGAATGCTGTTTGCTTTTGTACTGGTGATACAGATGTGACTTCTTCTCACGCCCTTTCTGCTTCGCCACCAATCTGGACATTTTTAGGTTGGGTAGATAGTACTTTGTGTGTTGCCACAGTACAGCTCAGGGGAACGTCACCATTTTCTTATTCTTTGGCGCAATGGATGTGTTGGTGAAATGTGGCTGACATTTTAAACAGTATTTATATTTTTTATATATTTTTTTATATTATATTTTATAATTATCCACAGGCTGCATAATTAGAAGTCAACCAGCATCAACATGGTTTGATCCATGAGCTGTGCATCATTTGGTTACAGGTGATAATGTTAATGTATCCTGGGTAACAGAATAGTAAAGGGTCAGAGTTTAGGGAACAGATGTGAGTTTCCTCCTTTGTTGTATTCAGGCTTGGCTCTAGTGCTTGGTGGATTACAATGCTGCACCTTTATTAGTGCAGGGTCAAATAGTGTAAAACCCTGAGTCAAACCCTGTGATACATGAACATAACATTAAATAATATGCATTTGACTTGGCAACGCTGCAGCCTCACACTCACACTGTTATGAGTTATGTGTGACACCTAAAAACAGGCACCCAAACCACAGTGTGCCCTAATAAATGATGTGGATGTGAGTCCAAACCAAAGTCATCATATGTGTAAAACACTGTTCAGAATGTTCTACTGCAGTCGCTATGTGTTAGTGATGTGCAGCAGCTTTGCCGTGTTCTGTAACATAGATGTGTTTTTTAAAGTTGAGATGAGACATTAAAAAGTAGTTTAGTTTTAGAGATATACAGCAAAAAGCTAAATCTTTTAGCTATACCACTATTTCTTGTTAAGCAGTGGTAGGAAACGTAGTTTCACTGCACAATGATGAGCAATGCCGGTCCCACCTATTACTGATTACCTGGATCATGTGTGATCAGCCAATCAGAGGCTTGAAGTGCAAGTATTTAGACACCTGTCCCTAATGTGTTTGTCACCTTACTGCTGCATCTGCTCCCAGTGGATTTTATTTTAACAACCTCATACATTGATCATTTTCTTCTCCTAGTTGCTTTTCTCGTGTTCTGTATTTTTAATTCCCACAGTTCTCAGTTGAATGATTTTAACTTATTTTAACTGAATAAATAATAAATACATATATATAGTAAACTGCAAAAAAAACACTACAATACTTTCAAACAATATTTGGCCTCCAAAGTGAAACAATATTTTCAAGTGGTAATAGAAGGTGTCCTGTTCTTGACCATGGACATGCGGAGGGAAAGACGTTTTGCTAGCTGGGAGGGAACCATAGGATGCAAAACGTGTGCATTTGTCGGGGTCTATTCGAACAGACTGGCCTTTCCTTATGTAATGAGCCAGATGTTAAGCTAACATGTTGGATCCCTGCAAACCAAACAGAAGCTTTGGTGTCCACTGCTACCGAGGTCTGGAGAAATAAGCAAAATACCGCCCCTGTCTATAAGAATGTAGAGCCTTCCAGCATTATGGTTATGTCACAGCTGTGATCCACATCTATGTTCTAAAGTCTAGACATTAAAGTGTTTCCTCTCCATCTGCACATAAAACTGGCAGATGTAATGTTCTTGCACACAAAATAATGATTTAGGGCCTAACTTATGTATGTGGTCCATGATAGTGGCCAGTGTTGTTCTTCAGGCTGTGTGGTGGGATCCAGCTCATAGATCAGATCCCTCAGTAATCGTCCTGTGACACCAAATGCGTGGCCCGTGTGTTGTAAACTGTGACCATCCACCCGCCCTAATATTGACCTGTCCTCTGTCTCACAGCAGGTGCCTCTAACTGTGCCTCTCTTTAAGTTAAGAGAGACATTTGTGCAGCTTTCCAGAGGAGCAGAGGAGTCGTTGTTTGAGGGTCCAGGGTAAGGTTTGTGTGCCGTGTTGGGACTCCTACTTTCACAGGTTACACTCTCTCCTCTAACCCTGAAAGTTGTCCTCAACATCCTCTGTTTATCTCCCCTCTTTAAGTAAGACGCTCTCTGGTGTGGAAATTGTAATGTTTCGTACCGTGTACTGTGTATTATTGTGTCACATTGATTTAGTGTCCGTGAATACATCTCTCCTATGATTTCCCCTTCGTTTGACTCTCTATCTTCTCTCCTTCTCACTGTGTCAACCACAAGTTTCTTTCCAGGTGTGCTCACTGTGCAGTTAAGCTGGTCGTCACGCTAGACCGGCTTGCCAAACTAAACCAAACATAAGCAAACGAACGCGTACGCACAAACTAAATACAGAAGCGTGGGTCCTGTGCTCTTTATTGGCTTGTGTTTATTGCAATGACAGGTGTTTAACCGTATCTTTTATAGATAAATATACTGACACAAAGCCGTCCTTACAGTATATAGGCTCTACCTTTCTCCCTATATCCCCTTTAATTATGTGGGTCATCTCTTCCTTTCCCTCTGTCTTTCCCCCTCTCCTTCTGTCCCTATCTGTGTAGGTGTCTATAGTCAGCCTTATAGCTAATGCATTGGGCTTCTCCGATCTAGGCCCGATTAAATCACTCAGGACACTGAGGGCCTTGAGACCCCTCAGGGCCCTGTCACGTTTTGAAGGGATGAGGGTAAGACCTAAAATACCAGGCAGCTGGTCCTTCTGCATGCCAGTTAAATAAAAGCATCAACGCATGCTAGATGGCTAAATACTGGCTCCTTTAAAGTCGCCCCCTTTTTATCAGCGAGAAGCTTTTTGCATGGACGCAAATCATCTCAGATGGCCAGTAACGCATCTGATTTGGTTTATCATATTTCATTTCATATAGCCTACTTTAGATCGAATGCTATGTCAAGGCAATTTGCAATGGCTTGTCCAACGAAAATAGCAACACAAGCTACAGAATAATACCCTGTGCCTTACGAAAGCTTTTAAAACATAACAGGGAATTATGCAACACTTTATACCAATAACTCAGCTCAGAAGTATTTCCTAACAGCTGGGAGAACAACTAGAGGTTTGTAAGAAGCATCACACAGAATCGGCACAAACTGACCAAATTGCATGCGACCGTTTCAGTACCTAACAAGGCTTCATGCAGCCTTTGCCTGTGATAATGGGGCTGTTTGGGTCACGACTTAAAGGTGTGATGGGTTGGATCAGCCTCTAGTTGTTGCTGGTCAGAAAGCAAAGCTCTTCAGTGTCTAGACTCAGCATCCTCTAACTGTCGCTCTGCCTCAGATGTCCTGTTATCTGATCCTATCACAGTTTGGCTTTGGCATTGTCACACTGGAAGACCGACAAACTTCTGGTTGCATACTCCCTCCTCTGCCATCCTCGCTTACCCACTCAGTGGATTTCATCACCGTGATCCTCATTCGCAGTAGTTGTATAAACTCATTATATATGTACATGCACTGACTCTTTGCTACAGCATTAGGAACTAGTGAACACTAGAATGGAACCCTGCAGTTCTGACATTAGATGTTTGCCTATATAGTTTTGGTTTATTTGGCTTTCTGTTACCATTGCACCTCTTTGTTTAGAAATGCACATTCATGCAATCTCCTCCTTAGGCTTTATCTTATCTGAAATGCTCCTACATTAATTAGTACTTACAATTAAATTTACATTAAATGTTTTAATAGTGTATATATAACAATGAAATACTTGGAAGCATAACAGATTTGAGTCGCAGTAGGACAGTAATTGCTAATGGTGACCCCAGTATAGTCTAGATAGTAATAATACACCCCTTTGTCAGGGGCCAAAGAATGTGCATTTCTGTGTATGTGTGTCTTGATGTTCTTATGTGTGAACGTGTCCATGCGGCCGGGGTGTGACGGCCGAGTCACAGCGTCTGTGCTTGTCGCTGCTCTCTCCAGGTTGTGGTCAACGCCTTGGTGGGAGCCATTCCCTCCATCATGAACGTCCTGCTGGTGTGCCTCATCTTCTGGCTGATCTTCAGCATCATGGGCGTCAACCTGTTTGCCGGAAAGTATTATTACTGCTTCAACGAGACGTCTGAGGAGTACTTCCTGCCTCACGAGGTCAACAACAAAACGCAGTGCTTTTATTTCATCAACTTAAACTACACTGAGGTCAGGTGGAAGAATGTCAAGATCAACTTTGACAATGTGGGTGCGGGATACCTGGCGCTGCTGCAAGTGGTGAGAAAGCTCTGCTGTTGCTGCTCGTTTGCTTTCGTCTCTGGATGTGTACCAGTGTTTAACCTGCTTTGGCCCACACCGTGTCTGTCTACTAAACAGGCCACATTCAAAGGCTGGATGGACATTATGTATGCAGCAATAGATTCCAGAAAGGTGATTACTGATTACTGCAAGTGATACTGTTTGACTTGAAATGCAAACGCACAGTAGAGTTTGTGTTTTTAACGCCTTCTACTCCACAGGTGGAGGACCAGCCAGTCTACGAAGACAACTTATACATGTACATCTACTTTGTCATCTTTATTATCTTCGGCTCGTTCTTCACCCTAAACCTCTTCATTGGTGTCATCATTGATAACTTCAACCAACAAAAGAAAAAGATAAGTTTTTTTCTGCCTTTTTTTTACTTTTAGAGGAGTAGTTTTTTCAGTTTATCCAGAGATTATTTACTCATTCTCAGTACATTTACTTATGAAGTGACAGCCAGCAGCTGTGCATGAAACACTATCGTCTGGAAGGAATAAATCGTTGTAGATTGTAACCAAATTTGTTTTTCCTCCTTTCACTTTGGAGGCCAGGATATCTTCATGACAGAAGAACAGAAGAAATACTACAATGCAATGAAAAAGCTGGGATCAAAGAAACCACAAAAGCCAATTCCCAGACCACAGGTAAATTTGTTTTTCCTCACTTTTCCTCACTTTCCTCACCACTTAAGCTTCAATAACTTTAGTCCTAGCTGCAGGTGAAGCGCTGTTTAAGTCCCACCCTCTGTGCAGTGAACTCCAGTCCTCTCCTCCGTTCCCTCCCTCAGAACAAGATCCAGGGCATGGTGTTTGACTTCGTGACGCAGCAGGTGTTCGACATCTCCATCATGATGCTCATCTGCCTCAACATGGTCACCATGATGGTGGAGACTGACGACCAGTCGGATGAAACGGAGAATGTGCTTTACTGGGTCAACTTTATCTTCATTGTGGTGTTCACTGGCGAGTTTCTGCTGAAGCTCTTTGCACTGCGTCACTACTACTTCACCAACGGCTGGAACATCTTCGACGTGGTTGTGGTCATTCTTTCAATCGTGGGCAAGTATTGAAAAGTGTTGTTTGTGATGTAGAGCTTGTTTCGGTGACGTACGTACGCTGTAACATGACCACAATGAGTTATGCTGTATCTCGTTCTCTGTCTTTTTAATCAGGGATGTTTCTGGCCGACCTGATTGAGAAGTACTTCGTGTCACCCACGCTCTTTAGGGTGATTCGTCTGGCTCGAATCGGCCGAATCCTGCGTCTCATCAAGGGCGCCAAAGGCATCAGGACTCTGCTGTTTGCCCTGATGATGTCCCTTCCTGCCTTGTTCAACATTGGCCTGCTCCTCTTCCTGGTCATGTTCATTTTCTCCATCTTCGGCATGTCCAACTTCGGCTACGTGAAGCACGGGGCCGGAATCGACGACATGTACAACTTTGAGACCTTCGGCAACAGCATGATCATCCTCTTCATGATCACCACGTCAGCGGGCTGGGACGGCCTGCTGCTGCCCATTCTCAACTATCCTCCAGACTGTGACCCCCTGCTGGAGAATCCTGGCACCCCTTCCACAGGAGACTGTGGTAACCCTTCTGTGGGCATCTTTTTCTTTGTGATGTACATCATTATTTCTTTCCTAATTGTGGTCAACATGTACATCGCCATCATCCTGGAGAACTTCAGCGTGGCCACAGAGGAGAGTGCTGACCCACTCAGCGAGGATGACTTTGAGACCTTTTATGAGATTTGGGAGAAGTTTGATCCTGATGCCTCCCAGTTCATAACCTACGCCAAGCTTTCTGACTTTGCCGATGCGCTGGAGCACCCACTCAGAGTCCCCAAGCCCAACACCATCGAACTGATCGCTATGGATATGCCTATGGTGAGTGGTGACCGCATCCACTGCCTGGACATCCTCTTTGCTTTCACCAAGCGCGTGTTGGGCGACAGTGGTGAATTGGACATGTTGAGGCAACAAATGGAGGAGCGCTTTGTGGCAGCCAATCCCTCGAAGGTCTCTTACGAGCCAATCACCACCACTCTGAGGCGCAAGCAGGAGGATGTGTCGGCCCGCATCATCCAAAGGGCATACCGCGCCCACCTGGCGAGACGGGGTTTCGTCTGCAAGCGCAAGCCGGCCAATAACAAAGTGGAGAACGGCGGCAACAATCAAGAGCAGGAAAAGAAGGAGAGCACTCCCTCCACTGCCTCCCTGCCCTCCTATGACAGTGTAACCAAGCCTGACAAGGAGAAGCAGGATGACAACGAGGGCAAGGGAGGGAGGAAAGACAAAGGAAGAAACCAAAAAGACATCAGGGAATCAAAATGTTAGAGGATTAAATCACAGTTATAACAATAATATTGTAACTTGGAGCAAAGCGAGAGGGAACTCACCACACAGATGTACAGATTATTTCATTTGCAAGTCAGAAAAAAATATATTAAGTAATTTTGTTTACAGACTTCATTCTTATATTGATGCAACGGAAGCAGCTTGGTCTGTTACAGCTTGAAGACTCAAACTAAACATAATCAGCATACTGTGTGACTCTGTATTTAGACTACCGATATTAACACAACGGAATGAAATGCAGACCCGGAGATGTCTGCTGCTACTTACCACTGGTCTACAAATGAGAAACTCTTCACCGAGAGGGTAGATTGGGAAAAAAAAACGCCAAAGGGATCCAGCGCCTGGAAGCAAGTCAAGGACTCCAGTGGAAGACAGAGTGCTGTGAAGGACAAACGAGGACGCTGCTCAATGCTGAACATCTGTCCTCCTAAAGCAGCCAACGAGTGGCTCTGTGCCATTCATCACTGACGCGTGCAGAGGAGCAAACGGCACTTTCGCTCTATTAAAGAGCAAAGAGGACGGTCGGTGAGTGACAGGGAGCGATGGAAGTACTTTTGTGTTTGATTCAAAGCTAGAGGTTGTTAATTTGAGCAGCAAAAAATGCTAAAGAACAATGTTCAACATTTTGCCCATGTCACGTAACTCTTCTACTCATTCGATCTTTGTTATACCCACATCAGAACGCTTTTTTTTACATGGGCTTTCACACCAATTGGTTAAGGGTCTGTTTAACATGGGGTCAACTCAGGCCAAGGGCTTACATTTACTCCGAAAGAGTTCCAACCAAATACATAAATAATTGTGCTTGTTCAATGCATAGAAATGACTTGCATGATGGCATGTTTTGATCAGAAATCTTGCATGAATTATCATAGTCCACAAGACACTAATACTCAGACCACAGCGGGGGCTCGACTGGAAGCTCGAGACATTGTCAAGAGTCATTTGTTAGAGAAGACGAGGGTTGATGATCTAAAACGGATCCAGGTTTATTATCTCATCCTTCAGCGCCTTTCAAACACCCATGTTTCAGATGTTCAGAAGATCGGAATATGTCTGTGGGTGGGAACGCGGCTGCAGTCAATCAGTGGCTGAATCCAAACCGTTATTTGCTGCTATGGAGAGTTTGAGCGTGCGGGACGTAGAAACAGGTGTGTGTGCCCGTTCAGTCGGACTGAACCCTGGAAGGATGCAACACTATGAAACTAAGGAGCTTTTGTTTATTGTTTTCATGCACCGATGTCGTGTTCCATGCCGTCTGCCTTTAGTTACACGTGAGCAGCCATTTTGTGTTCATGGGGGATTTCACAGGTATGCAAACTCCTTACTCCAGACCTCTATGTGTGATGTTTCTCTGAGTGGTTAGACCTTCACTGAAAGGGCTGAGATGAGATTTGACTATTCAGTTTACATCAGTTGATGCCGTGCAACTTATTCATTGTGTGTGTATGTGTGTGTTCTGCTTTTGTTCTTTCTCTGTGATTGTTTCTCCCCAATGTAATTTTCCTGTTGTCTTGGGTGACGAGTCCTATTTTATAGTTTTATACACCACTTCTGTGGGGATGTTCTGATGCGGGAACACGTTTGTTGGCTGCTTGTAGAAGCCCTCTTCAAACGAGAAACGGAAAAGCACGAGTGGCTGAGGAGATGGTTTTGCGTGGAGAAGCCAAAGAGATCTGCCTTGTCATCGGGTGAAGAGTGCCCTGCCCATTCTGTTTTTCCACTGTCATTATACGACAGAGAGACACTAGAAATGTATGCAATGCTTGAAAAATCCATCCCTTTTTCTCAGGAGATATTATAGATGTATTATTATGAGCTCTGCAACAAAATGCAACTGAATGTGACGGGAGTATTTATGAAATCACGTTTTGCTGTTTCGTTTTTTTACGCCATGCTGATGGACAATGATCTCGGCCCGCTGCCTCATCTCTGCAGCTGCCCGGTCAGGGGCCAGTTTAGCGCTTCCCGCTTACGACGCTTAGAATTATAGGGCTAGACGCATCTCAGTGAAGCGGCATCATTTCGCTCGCTTGTAATGGCGGCGTTTCTACCGATCGCAGATTAGGTTTGTTTAAGTCATTCCGAACTTGAATCTGGTCTCGTTTTAATTTCCACACACGGATTAGAAACAACCTGCACCCAGGAAGCAAACCCAGCCACAGGGGACACTGTGAGGAGCAGTCACGTGAGCCAATCGGGATTCATTGGTTTGAATAGAGCAACTCAATGGCGGGGCCCAGATTTCAGTGTCTGAGAGCCTCTCGTTTGCCGTTTTCCTCATCTTGCTCTACTGCATAACAAATACCAAATAATCAGGGGGGCACTGGATGCATTCTTATGGTACTGTGAGCCTAAACACCACTCTAGAGCTTTTGCACTTACTGTTGTGCAGTGATGTCACTTCCTGTTTATGAATAACTCCCTCGCCCGTTCTCCCCGATCCACGGTCCATTTGCTGCATGAGACCTCCAAAATCAGTGTGGGTGTTAACTTGAACCAAATAAAACTCTGAATGATAAGCATTAAAGCTACTGCCGCCCATTTTCTCTGAGGTCACCGTGGATGTACAGATACAGCTGTAACAGTAAAAAACAAAAACCTACACACACACACCTTTGGGTAATATACTGTTCAGTCTGTGTTCAACACGCCACCAACAACAGTCAAGGAGGGCGTTTTTAAGAAGCTATAAATAATGTAATATATTATTTTATTTTAACGGCATGGGTAGTTTTTTGTAAATACAGGACTACTTAAAAACTACAGCTATTAACCTAACACTAAATATTAATAACCATGAATAGAATGGCTTCCAGCTGACACCTCCTGTCACACTCGTTAGGCTGTGACACATTTGTTAGACGGAGTAGAAGGAGGAATTGTGAGGTGACACCAGGACCACAAAGTGTAAAGTGTGATCATGGCCTGTTCAGAGGATGAAGCGAACCTCTGGCCTGCACAGGTACTAGGTACCAGCGTACGGTGCATGGTGTTGTACTGGCTGCTTGCTGAGGATGGTGGCGCCTGCCTTGGTGAAAGGATTGCACTACCAGCATCCCCCCTTTGTACTCGTGCGACGATGTCTTGCCCCCAGTTTGCTATTGTGCACACAACGATATACAGACGTATGAGCGTCCACACACACACACACAGCCTTCTCAGCCTACTCAGCCCTCCTGCAGGCAGCTGCTGGCCAACCAGTGCGCCCCAGTATGAGCCACAGCTCACTTTGTCGCTTGTCCCGGCTCCAGCCCCTGCTCCACGCCCCCCCACCACCACTGCTGCAGTTTGAAGTCCATCTTTCATTTTTGCCGTCACTTTCGATATGATATATCTAATGATTTAAGGGTTAGTTGTCCTAACTGTCTGTGTGTTTGTTTATGGTGCAATATCTCTTAACGGCACGTGCCTTTTTAGCTTCCTATTTAGTCTATTAATAAAATCAGCGACGAGGATCTCAGAACCCGTGGGAGTGAATCCGAGTGGAGCACGGTAGAAACAGCGTATTTAATTAAAAATGTAAACTGAAAACTCACCAACTAGATTAGACTGTCTGGACTAACATCATGTAGAGTCATGTAGTACAAGTGTTCTCTCTGTGTGCTCTGTTCGCCGGCGCCTCTGTCGGTGGGAGAGCAGCTTGCCTTCGGTTTTTACACTCTCTTCATTTCCAGGTGTTGCTTTACCAATTGGTATGAGGCCATTACTTTGTAGCATGACTGCGAGAAATTCCTTTCCTTTGCTGAATATAGGCTAACTGAAGAAAAGAAAAAAAAACAACTTGACTATCATTATCTCTTGCCACTAATACAGTCAGAGTGAGGACATGTGTTGCACAACCACATAGGAAAATTAAAATGAGAATCCGTGATGTCTGAAGAATGTCTTCATTTGAGCACGAACCTATTTCCGAACAATAAAGCAGCCTTCCAGTTACAGCTCTGGTGTCATTTTTGGGTGTAACCTCACTGACTTCACTGCACAGACATGATCCACCAGCTCTGACAATGGTTGATGTTGTGTTTGAAATGTTCACACTCTGATTTTCTCTTTGGGTGTTGTGTAACAGCCGGCTGCGTTTTAAAGCTGCCCACGTGATGTGACGTGACTCACATGAAGCTTTACGCTGTGTATCATGGTGCAGCAGCCGTGATGACTTTACAAGCAGCTCTGTGTATGTTTCTTCCCCATCTTCTCCTCCTCTGAGTGTGTGTGTGTGTGTGTGTGTGTGTGTGTGTGTGTGTGTGTGTGTGTGTGTGTGTGTGTGTGTGTGTGTGTGTGTGTGTGTGTGTGTGTGTGTCTGCGTAGGGTGGCGCACTCAACGATGGGAGGGTAGGGGGGAGACAGCACTGCAGTGCAGATAGATGAATGCAGTGGCCTGCGCTGAGTCAGCAGCGTGCTCCCAATAGGCTCAGACTGTACAGCGCGCCGTAGAGCAGCTCCTCACCCACAGCAGGCAGGAGGAGAGAGGGATGAAAAGTAAATGAGAACAATGAACAGAGGCTCGCACAGTAAAAAAGCTGTTCCGTTGCCGTGGATTCGCTCCTCACCTCCTACCTGCAGTGCTGCATGTGTGCGTCACCTATTCAGTGCAGTTTTGATGCTGCTGCTGCATTATTAGGATTATTATTATTTCTAGCTGCATATATGCATATTTATCATATCATCTGTCCATCCTCGCATCCATCTTATTAGCAGGATGTAGTTTGCAGAGGTGGGTTGTGGATTAAGTAGGGCGTGTGGTGTGATCCCTCGGGTTGTTCCAGGCGAGAGGAGACTGAGGGAAGGGAATGTGTGTGTAACAGACACAGAGAAGATGACTGTGAGGTTGTAATGAACCAGTAGCAGGTAATCTATGTTTCTACGGTGGTGTTCTTTGCTTTTCTGTGTAAATGTGTGCCACCGTTCCCTGATCTGTCATAGACTGGATTCCCTGTTGAAATGAGAGTTCCTGTTCACACAAATGACAGCTGTTAACTTGCATTTTTAAGCTCTACAGCAGACTTTCATGAATGAGTTGACTCAAATGACGTCTTATGGTTATCTGCCTCCCTCTAGTGGGTTCTAGAAGAAACAACCTCTAGTCAGGTATTAGATTTAAAGGAAAACTGAACGACCTTGGGTATTATGTAGGAATGAAGGGACACCTCCATATTATTTATCCAGAGAAATTATCATTAATTTCTCTGCAAAAGTCTTCTGACACATCTCTGTGACTTTTGCACAGACTACAATTAGTGCTTCCTGTTTTCCTCTGTACCTGCCCCAGCAACGGTAAGGCTGATAGGGGGCGGGGCCAGGCTGAGAGGGGGCGGGGCCAGCCTGCTTGAACGCAACTGCTCGGTCTGCCATTGTTTTCGTTGCAAACCCGTACAGCACTAATATTCAGTATTCAGGTCCCACTGTAGATTTTTTAAAAGACAGCGAGTTCTACAGCACAGTCTGATATTCGTGGTTAGTTGTATGTTTTTTTAGCATTACAGTTGCTGCCAGCCAGGCTAATGCACAAGCTAATGTTAGCAACGTAAGCTAACACTACTCCTCACAGTCCAGTACACAAGCAGCAGCTTATAACTGTTCTCATACTTCACAGCGCAAGCTAAAAGAATAAACCGTCAAATATATTCCTTACTGAGTACTCATTTTCCTGTTCTGTACTCAAACTTCACAGCGCAAGTTAAAACAATAAAAGGTTGAATATATTACTTACTTAGTGGTCATTTGACCTTTCTGTTGCAGCTGTATTTTTCTGGTCTGTCCAGCAGTGCAGAGATGTGATGCATCCGGCCTTTGGTTCTGCCCGGCGCCCCACGCTGGGTCTGGGCTCTCTGCTGCGGGCGGCAGAGAGACGTAACTTGTTGGCGTTTTACTCTGGCTCATACAACTAACCACGAACATCAGGCTGTGCTGAAGTACTTGCTGTCTTTTATATGATCTACAACAGGACCTCCGGCCATTGAATATTAGTGCTGTAGGTGTGAGGGAAAACAATAGCAAACTGAGCAGTTGCCTTCCGGCTGGCTGGCCCCGCCCCCTCTCGGACTGGCCCCGCCCCTCTCAGACCGGCCCCGCCCCCTCTCATTTCTGAGGCAGGTACAGAGGAAACCAGGAAGCACTGGTTGTAGTTTTCGAGCCCACGTTCAACCATCTGCCAAGGCATCTAATGGGAGAAATACACTTCTCTTCATTGAAATTATGGAGCAATCTGAGTGTCCCTTCAATCTTAAATATTATCCGAGGTAGTTTTCCTTTAATAAAAATAGGCCTTAGTTATGTGCCTATTCACTTATTCAAATGATCTTAGTGTTGTGTTACAGTGTAGACTTCCTCTTCTGTCAAACACATGTATTACTCTAACTGCTGTTCTTCAAATGTGTTGCAGGAGCCTGGAGCTGATCCCAGCTGTCACTGGATAGGAGTCAAACCTCACCCTGAATGGGTAACTGGTCCGTCACAGACTAAGACAAACACTGACATCTATGGGAAATGTAGAGTCAGTGGGAGGAAGCTTGAATAGACCGGATATACTGGATTAATACGGATTTATTAATCCAGTATATCCAGTTTCCTCTTTTTATATCCTTTTTAATTAATGTCACAATAATAACGATTACTGCAACAGCCCCAATGTGTGTCTGTGTGGGGTTTGATACGTGCTCCTGAGACTGTGCGGCTCCTCTCGCCCAGTGACAGCTGGTCCGTTGGCTGCCAGAGCTGTGACCTAAACGATGTCAGCTGTAGCGTCCAGCGCCAAAGGTTCCGATGTGAAAATGCCGGGATGTTAATGAATTGAAGTCACTTTGGGTGAAGGGACAAAAGTTTCAGACATCTGTCACACGCCAGCGCATGCCCTCTGCCCTCCGCACAAAGACGCCGCGGTCAGAGGGAAGAGGGTCAGCGTCTTCTTCACACTTGCTCCTCTTTCATTCCACGCTCTGTCGGGACTTTAGATAGAAACAGCTCGGAGCCTGACACACTGAAACACTGGCAAGATTCAAAGTTATGTTTAGTAAATGTTGGCAAACGTGCCGAAAAAAAAGACAAAGGCTTTTTTTGGTATGATATCTTCATTTCCATGACAAACCAGTCTTTAGTGAGGTAGACTACAACAGGCCAAGAATTACAAACATTGCCTCTTAAACCGGCAGGCGAACTGACATGACGTCAACATTTCCATGTGCATGTCTTCAAGTTGAGGTAGAAACGGTTACAGAGAACATACAAAATTACAACTGGTTTGAAAAGAAAATGCTTAAATCCCATTTTTTAATCTGCTGCAGAAGCGCTGCTTTGCTTGTTCCGCTGGATCCGAGTAAAGCAGACGATGCAGTGTGAACACGGGACATTCTTAGTGTGGCATCGAAGAGCATTGAATAGGTTGAGCTAAGCGCTTACATGATTTGGAGACACAGACTAAGAATGCGTTTTATGCTCAACACTTAGTTTTGATGCATATTCCGTGTGATGGGATGGTTTCTTCACACTCAGCTGCTTTTTCCATTAGAAGGCATTAAAAAATACCCCCTTTTCTCCAGGAGTTGGTTTGTTTTCCAGCAGTTGAGTGGTTTGCGGTTGCCAAAATAAGAGGAATGGCACAGTTTATCAGTAGACACATACTTGCATTCATGTGGATTGTAGTTACATGTGGACACATTAAGACATTATCATAGAAAAGATCCACTGCACAATGTCTGCGTCTCTACAGGTCGTCCGCAGAGAAGCTGCTTTCCCTGCTGCTAACTACACTAAAACTTAACATGTCATTCGTTCTCCACCAAAATCTATATGAGAATTACATCTATACAGAAGAAGAAAATATGTGTCATATATCTAAAAACATCATCAATGTACATTATGGCATCTATTGTCCTCTTTAAAAAAAAATATCTGAGTTACATTCAACATTTCAGGCCTTGATACAAGTTTAATTTTCCAGAAATAAGAGTTTGTGTGTGTGTGTGTGTGTGTGTGTGTGTGTGTGTGTGTGTGTGTGTGTGTGTGTGTGTGTGTGTGTGTGTGTGTGTGTGTGTGTTCTACTCGCAGTATCAAAGGCCTTATAAGTTCATTTATTCCCTGAAGCGTTCAGAGGATCGTTTGCTCTTGGACAAAGCCATGGCTTTGTTATCACCTCGCCATAAAGCTCCCCACTAACACCCTTAGGTAATAACATACATTCTTATTTTCTCATTCTGAGGTAACAATATTCTTCCTGAGTATTCAATAACACAACTATAAAAGCATCCATTTCAGGCAAAATGCATATAAAAAGCAAATCCTAGAAGACAAGCAGGTACATTTTCATGAAGAATGTTATATTTGAGACAAAAAAAAAAACAATACCACCCACGCAGAAGCATAACATCTCTCTTTGAACCCACTTCAGCCTCACTCTGGGCAGAGTTGTTAGGCTTGCGAGCCTTCAGACGGTGAATGTGTACTGAGATTCACCACCGTTCGCTCTTTATTCGCCTTGGTACGTTTGTAACTTTGTATAGTCACTTTTTCTTATAATATTTTGAGTAGTACAGACAAAGCTGCAGCAGGCAGTGTTTACATATTCTTTATAAAACATACCTGCTGTTAGGATGTAAACATCATGCTGTGTCTCTGTGTAGATGGTCAGTGATTTTAAACAGCCTCAGTATCTCGGACTATTTCTCTACTCTCACTATACGTCAAACAAGGTTTGGCTTCGTGTGTACGGTCAGGTCATCGGTTGATAAGCAGCTTGGTATGTACAGTATAAACAACAGTTGTTCAGCAGTGAACGGGTTGAGGACAGGAGACGGGGATCAGATAAAGGAGGACAGACAAAACCAGGAGGAAACTGAAATAAATGGGGAAAACAAAAGGCGGGGAAACATTCATCTTAAGGCCGAGCGCCACACGGAGCCTCGCTGGGAGCCGTGTGGAGCAGCAGTGATTGTGCTGAACTAGTACAATAGTCAATCTCCCCATTTGAGCTACTGCTCTCCATACTTTTTTGGTCAGTGAGGATTTCTGTGGCGCTGAGGAACAATATTGCAGTTTTACTTAGATGAGGGCCACAGGTAATTGCACCAGCGTCTTCTCGGCAACGTCGCAGTGCTGCTGCCACAGTGGCAGAAATGTAATAAATAGGATCCTGAGAGAGACAGACACTGGTTCATTTAGACTGTCTGGATGCAATTAATGCCTCCACCTCAGCTCTACGCGACTAAATGCTCTTGCGAATCTTTGGAAAAGCTTGTGTTTAGGATAAACAGGAAATAAATGTATTGTGCCCACTTGAGTCTGTCAGTGACAAATGTTACTGCCCCCGGTCTGTGTGGATTAGAACCCCTGCTTGGCGCCACAGAGCGATGCTGAGCGGCTCCTCAGCGGCTTCCGGCCGGGTCCTCCGACCGTGTATGCGATGCAGGGATCTTCACAGTCATTCTTGGCTGCTGAGCAAAGTTGCCCTCCCCTGATCCGCTCTCCCCCGCCAGGCCTGAGGGCGGGCTGTAGCTCCCGGCGCCGCCGTACGGGGGCGACATCAGGGGCTTCCCCGGCTTGTAGGCCTGCGGGTCGGAGCCGTCGTAGCCGTTGCCGTGCCCGTTGCCGTGGCCTTTGCCGTGACTGTTTCCGTGGCCGTTGCCGTACTTCCTGTAGCGCGACCCCTCCACCTCTTGTCCCTCCTGTCCTTCCTCCGTCATCTCGAAAGCCTTGCGCTTCAGAGAGACCCCCGGTTCGGCGCCGCCTCCGAGGTTGTGACTTGGGTAAGTGTAACTTCCTCCCACCATTGTGGGCCTGGGGGTCAGGGGAGTCGGGGCACTTATCCCAGAAGGCAGGTAGGAGGCAGTGGGGTGGCCGTACGCCGAGGACAGGCTGGTTTGGGGGTAGCATCCTGGCGGGTAGTTGTAGACAGGAGTGCTGGTGCTGTAGCTGGGAACTAGGGTGGGTGCCTGTAAAGAGTGTAGAGAGGCGGGGGGGAGTGCTGCGCTGGGCTGAGGGCAGTATCCTGAGGACAGGTATGTGCTGTTGTAGGCAGGAGGGTATTCCTGAGATGGCGGGGCGTTGCAGGAGCCGGCGCCGCTGTAGCCCGGCTCAGAGGACAAGTTGCTGCTCACGACCGTTACACTCCCTGTTGCTGGGATGCCCACAGAGGCCGAGCCCACCTTTGCCCCAGTCAACGCCTCCAGCCCGGGGTAACAGTCCACGCCCTGGCCTAAAGTCCAAGGCTCAGATTCACTCTTCAGGAAAGCCCCCGGCTCCGAGTAGGCTCCCGCGGCGGGTCGCTCGTAGGGCAGCTCCAGGCCCGAGTACTTCTCAGCATAGCGTTTGAGCAGAGAGGAGGCAGTCAGGGCTGATATGTCGTCGCTGGCCCAGGGGTAACCTGCAGGGGCGAAGCTGCGGCGGGCGGCTGGGGCGTAGGGGTCGTGTTTGTGGGCAGACGGGGGCGAGGTGGTGGAGGTGACGTCCAGGTGCTGCTCAGGCCACTGAGATAAGGGGGCGGTGTGCTCCGGAGACCAGTGCATCTTCAACAGACCTGCGTGGAACAAGGCCAAAGCAGAATGAGTCCAGAGAATCGTCATGGCAATGTGACAGACAAGGAAAAGGGCAACACTTCAGTGTCCTGTGTGGAGTCCAGCTTTGTGGATTTCTGTCCCCTGACAATGGCGCGCTCTCACCCAGGCAGGGAACTGCTCTAATCTTTGTGAAGCTGCCAACATAGCCCCCGGCCCGGTCACCACGGCGATAAGCCTATATCAGCCTGCGTGCTGCCCTCTTCCTTTGCCCCTCTCACATTGGGGCCATTGTTGTCCCTCGCTTAGTCCACAAAGCCGCCCCCACCGAGCGTGCAATCTCATTCAGCCCAAACCTCAGGGGTCTCTTGAACAGGGGGGGTCGAGGGTAGGTTTTCATGCCGCACAGAGACCGGACTAACACATCTACCAACACTACTACAAGTGTACTCACTGATTAAACAGTCCCAAATCTGATTTTCACATGCCATGTGTGATTATACATGCACATTTACACAAACAATGTAATCCTCCGGTTTAGTGGTGCTGGCCTTGTCTTTTTGAAGCAGCATTAGGCTGACATTCCAGGCATTGCAGAGTATTATTAAACTGTCCTGACCCCAGGCCCGGACCAGAGGGGCTTCCCTACAACAGCGCTGCACAGGAGAAGAAGGAAACAGGGCTGGTGAGTTCACTAACAGGAGCACATGGTCATTTATTTCATCCACAGGAACTTCTACTGGAGCATATTTGACCTCCACACTCACTGCTTCCTCACGCTGCTTTGAAAGTCTACACGTGGATTATCCCAGTTTGTGGCACATGTCTGCGGGACCACCAGATGGGACTCTAAACGGACCACGAGTTGATCCCTAAAATAAATGATCCTTCAGCCCAATAATCCCACTCATCCAATCCAGGGATCGGAGCGCTCTCAAGCAGCACAGACTCCACCCTGGACCTGAGAAATCCCTGTGCTCCAGGAAAACCCTTAAACTCATCCTGAGAACAAAAAAGCATTATATGCAGGTGTAGTAAAGCGTGAAAACTACAGGAACACAGTGGTGACAATCCACTAACTAAATCTGAAAACCGTCCACCAGGCACGTAGACCCAGCTTGGTCCTAAGTGACAGTTTCTCTTAGGAATCACTCAAAGGCCTCCAATAATATGTGAGCTACAAACGTTCCTTGAACTTGAGAAAACCGGAGTGACTTTGTTGCCGTGGTTACTCACAGGAGTGTTTGTTAAAATGCTTTAAAAAAACTGTTAGAAAATCTATAATGATTCTAAAAGAATAAATCAAATCTTGCCCAGTTTTTACAGTATTTATACTCTAACTAATCTACGTTAGCACCCAGCACACAGGTCCACATCCAGGATCACTGATACTCACTGGTCATGCTGATTGAAGGCATGAGCTCTAAGTGCTCTCTATCTGTCATGGAGTCATACTGGAGTTATTGGAGTTGTCCATGAATCCTCATTGCACTGCTGTGAAAACCGCACATGAGTCGAGGGACCAGAGCAGTCGCGGGTCTGGGTGATTCGAGGGCCAGGCTGGACTGAGGGAAACAAGGCTAACGAAGGATTAGCCAGGCTCACGGGAGTCAGTGCCTGGTGGAGATCCGACAGTGAAACGGGAATTATTAAAGCGGCACCGCCGATGAGCTCACCGCAGCTCCGCCCGGCGTTCGCACAGCAGCCGAGGGCAGGAGCCGCACTCGCATGGCCACGTCAGGATAGTCCCGACATAGCTTTTACATCTGCGTTAAAGTGAAGATACTGGGCAACAGGGTCCGGGTATTAGGAGGGATGAGTGCGAGCCCCTAAGCCTGATTTAGCGCCTCATGTTGGCTCGAGGCTTGGAAACACCCCTCTGTTCTTATCCATGCTTGACTTCCCAGGAGCCACAGATGAGCGCTAAGCCCCGACTCTGACAGTATAATCATACTCGTGCGCTGCAGCTTGTCCTCTAGCTGTTTACTTCACATATGAAGTGAGAGCTCACAGGACAGAGAAAACAACCTCGGCTCGGTTTAAATCGGCAACTGCAGAAAACCCTGAGTTGCTAAATAAGGCTTTCCATCATCGTGTGCAGGCTGTGACTCATGACTGTGTACAAAGTTCATTAAACTGAAGGCCTAGTGTTGCTGCACTGCACCACAGATGAACCGGCTTCATGTTAACAACTTTCACCGAAGGGGAACAGTGAAAGAACACGAAAACGTCCTCGTCCAGCGTCCTCTGACTGCAGCTTCGTGCTCCTTTACCGTGAGTAAATATGTAGAAGAGGGTTCATACTTAAATGATGCAATCAGTAAAGGAATCGTGTGCTTAACAAATATTCATATTCATGTCAATTATCTCCATCTTAGAACGTGGTGTTGTATTTTTTATACAGTTTGTTGTGGCAGCACACCAAAAATTAAGAATTGGCTGACGACTCGGAAAGACTTAGTCTTCACTTTAACGCAGATCACTTCTGGTTCTGAAATGATCAAGAAAAACGTATGCAAACTAAACAGAAACATAAAGGAAGAGGACACGACCTGCGCAGTCAACAGAGGAGCAGCCCAGGCTGACCTGTCATAATCCTCGGTGCCCATTAAACTACAATCACTCTATATATTTAATAAGCTGTATTAAACCCTCTTGGATCTGAAAGGTTCTTATGAGCGTATAAAAACAAAACCTCAGGAGGAAACGTACGAGGACAAGCTGGAAACATGAGCGGAGTCGGTTCATGGGGTAAAATTACACCATTTCCTCTCCTGCCCACATCAAGACTGATGCACGGATGTAAAATAGCCTCGGGTTTCACCAAACAGAAGAGTGTGTGTGTGTGTGTGTGTGTGTGTGTGTGTGTGTGTGTGTGTGTGTGTGTGTGTGTGTGTGTGTGTGTGTGTGTGCGTGTGTGTGTGTGTGTGGAAACCACTGGGGAGCGTGGTGCTTGTAAACAGCAACCTGATCAATCCAATAAAGAGATGGACTGTGACCCTCGGCTCTGTCCATCAACAGCCGCCACTAAAACCAGCGCCTGTCTTTTTTCTAATGACTGACGTCACATGTGGTATTTTTAAAACACACGCCGGCGCCTTCGCATTGCTGTGAGCCTACAGTGTTAATGAAATCATGGATGCTCCCTGTGCATCAATGCAGACTAATTTGACTGGAGGTCCACTGCATGGTTAGTATGAGCAATTAAAGGTTAATTAGATGAAAGCAGGCGTGGGGGGAGGGTCTGCCTGCAGTGGGATTTGGGGGGTTGTGGAGCGTCACATGTAGCTGCCTGGCTGGAAGGGGAGTGGAAACCATAATCACCCTTTCGGAGCTGAAAGCTTCTCTGTTGGTGCTTTTGCTCCACTCACAATAAACAAAGACTTTACATTTCCTGAGGACAGGCGGACGCGCGGCTCGGCGCTCGGCGCCGCGTGCTTGGGTTCGAACGGGCCGACAGCCAGAGACGCTGCTGGTCGTCCGTGGGATGAGTCAGGCTGCTGGAATGCCAGGAATCTAACCTGAGATCCATTTACAAACCGCACATCCTCTCCATAGTCCACTCCCCGACCAGAGGAAGGAGATAGCAGCACGCTTACTTACAGCTGATAAATGATTCTATCGACTGTTTGCACATTATCGGCTCATTTGTATTAGTTAGAGTCCATTCACACTTTTGCTCGGAGGATCAATACAGAGCACACCAGGAGAGAAAATGGGATATGGATATGCACGGGAGCACGTCGGAATTCTGAAATGGAAAATGGGACACACACACACACACACACACACACACACACACACACACACACACACACACACACACACACACACACACACACACACACACACACACACACTGCCCGGCTACCTTTGTCCCCTTCTCTTACAGAGTAAATGAGGTGTAGATTGTTACGTAATCAGGGGCCATGGTCTAAAATGCAGAGCGTGAATCCAGCGTGAGGGAGGAGTCCCCTCTCTCTCCACGCCTGCACAGTCACACCACACTCTTACCAGTTCACCCACCGAGCCCTTTTCATTTCTAATTACACACTATTCCAAGTTGCAAATCACGTTTCCCCGCGTCCTTCTGCCCATTCGTTTAGATTTTCGTTTGCTTTCAGGTGGATGGCGGGCCTCTTTCCTCGTCTCCGCGTCTGTGCAGTGAAAAGCAAGGCCGTGCGTCCGTGTCCGTGTGGTCAGCGTCCCCTTCCCCCACTCCTTTAGTTCACACACACATGTGGCAGGAGCCGGCCTGGCCCCTCTCTGCTTATTGTGTCCACTCATATATCAGGCTGCAGCTGACCGTCCCTTCCATCTGCCCTTCACTCTCCTCCTTCTGCGTGTCTGTCATCCTAACCCTGAGCAACGCAGACCCTTATTGTGGCACCTAATGAGGAGCCATAACGTGCTTAACGGGCCTCCATGATGACTGTGTGCGCCTGATGTGTGTGTGGAGGCGGAGGCCGATGTTTATGTGTTGCTCCGCACAGAACTAATGAAAGGCTGTTGACAGCAGGTTGCTAACGATCTGATTTTCATTCACAGACTTGCTTCACCCCGGTAACTAGCACCTAAAACAGCCCAGCGCGCTCTTGATGTCGCACACGCTGTCGCCGGCCGGAGCCCGTAATGAGGCGCGACTGATGCCGTTCACGTGTTTGTGTTTGTGTTTGTGTGTAGCCAAAAAGTGAGCGTTGTGTCCAGCTGGAACCTAACGGGATGCCGTGAGTCTTCTTGAGGGAGGAATGTGACACGTGCATGTTAGTAAAATGTCCGTCTCCTCAGAAAAACCTTCTCCTGAGGTGGGAAATGCTTTTAGACGCTGACAGTTTCCTTTCATGTCTGCAGAACTGCACGTGAAAGTAAATCCCAGTTGCATTATTCCAATCAGGTTAGTGTCGTAATCCTGTTAAAGCTGAGCCTAATCAATAATTCAGTCAGTCAATACGCATATTTATCAGGCTGGATAGCCACCTCTGAAGGCTGGAACGTATTCTGTGTCATTCCTGAACTACTTTTCACTTACAGCTGCTCCTCCTGCGTTTCTAAGCGCGGCTCCACGTACACAGGCTCGTTTGAATTGACTCCCTCAAAAGGAGACGCCGATGCTTCAGGTGGCGTCTGCACAAACAAACTTAACTACAGTCACATGGGCGGGCTGCAAAAACAGCCGCTGGACGCTTTCTGTGACATTCCTCAATGCAAAGCTCGGAGACTCAGCTGTTAGAGCCATTAGCATATCTGCCTTCTCAGGGACCCCCCCCCCAATCCCCAAAAAAACCCCATGCTTCCCTCTGCACCATCACAGGAGACGAGTCCTGGACAAAAGAGGAGTCAGCAGTAGCTGAATGTACAGGAGAACTGGGTCGGACTTACTGTATGGGGTGACAGGACTGAGCATTCTGCAGCTCTGGCTCCGGGTGAAGGGGGCGGGATCGGTGGTCCACTCGGCGCTACTGGTGGCCCAGCTGCATGACGCGGGCTCCTCCGGGGCTACTGCTTCGCCTGCTGCTGCTGCTGCTGCTGGTTGTGTGGACGCTGGCTCGGCTAGTGACTGGCGCGGTGCAGCCCGCCATGCTTGACCTCACACTTCAGCACCTCGCCGACACTCTGCCACCTGGAGCAGACGCGAGGGTCAGAGTCAGATCCGGCGCAACAGGAGCCTTTTATTGATGTCAGTGAAATGGCGAGAATAAAGCGAGACGTGTTTCATTGTAACAGTTTGGAAAAAAACGCTGCAAATAGTGAAAAGTTGTCTCATTGCTCCTCTTCACATACATGCGCGTGTGTGGATCTGATAGCGATGAATGCTCTGACAGAGGGGGGCTCTCACCCGCTGACCACCGAGCCGCATGACCAGCACACACAGAATAGTGAAGCCAGTGCAAACGTAACGTCGGACATGAGGGGAACAAGAGGAGCCTCCACTTCTGTGCAGAGTTAAAGCAAGAAGCCATGCAAAATGAGCAGGGAATGAGCGTTTATTTGCAGCAGCCTGAGAACAGAGTGGTGCAAAGACAACTGAAACTGTGGCAAGTACAGCGGCTAAACAAATGGAAAAACACAGAATGCTGAAACAGACAGGAATGTGCCAGAAGCAGAACAACCATTGCCTTTAATGCTGAAAGAGGACTCAACTGAATCTGCTTCAACAAGTGAGTAAACACTGACCTGTTCATGCCTGGGTTCACTTTGCCACGGATTCGGGTTCGAAAGTAATCCGCTATTCCACGAAGTAGAAACGGGGGGAGCCGTGAATGTGTGTGAGAGAAAGGCTCCTACTCTCTGCTGGGACACTATCATTCTCTCCTCCACTCCCTCGCTCGCCCTCTAGCTCCCTTCTCCCTCCCCCCTTCCCACTCTCCCTTGCCTAGTGACAACAGATCCCCCTCCCCCAACCGTGCCACCCCATCCCCCTCCTTCTCCCTCTCTTTTGTTAAAACTATTTCAGCAGGAAGGGAGAAAGAGGGAAAAAGTGACCAATCATGCAATGTCAGAGAAGAGCCTGTTTCCCCTGCTGAGTGTGTGTGTGTGTGTGTGTGTGTGTGTGTGTGTGTGTGTGTGTGTGTGTGTGTGTGTGTGTGTGTGTGTGTGTGTGTGTGTGTGTGTGTGTGTGTGTGTCTTGAAGAAGTTCTGCGTGTGCAGCCGCACGTCATCCTACTTACATGTGTGTGTGTGTGTGTGTGTGTGTGTGTGCATGATTTTGGTGGCAAACCTTTCTGATGAACCAGCATGTGGACGCTGGTGAAAAATGGTGGATTTTCTCCTTCGCTGATCATATGAGAAGTTCAGTTATTGTCAATGACTCCTATTGATCTGCTGCATTGATCGGTATTGTTATGAGGGTGGGGTTGGAACAGCCGTGTCAATATTACCTAATTCCAATGTTATCCCATCCCCCTGCACGCACACACACACACACACACACACACACACACACACACACACACACACACACACACACACACACACACACACACACACACACACACACACACACACACACACACACAGAGGCCTCAAGTATTTGACTTACAGCATTAATTTCTGCACCTGTAATTTGCAACGCTACTAATTTCATTCCCATGATGCTTTGCTGCTCTTCATTCGAGCTGAGCGTCTTGTGTTCTTCCCTGTAGTCTCACACAGAAACACATCTGTGCCTCTGCGTTTATCTTCGTGGTGTAGGCGGGACACTCCTCATGTTACCCTGCTGTAAACCCTGTAGGACGCGTCCTGCTTTAGCTGCTCCGGTCCCAAACACGCAGCCATGAACCATCACTGCGCAGGAAGAGCCTCGAAGAGCCGAGAATACTGGAGTTAAACAGCCAACGTCACCAATAACAGCAGTGCGAATGGAGGCGACTGAAGAGTAATGGCCGCTGTAGCACTCAGCTCTTTTCCTCTCACCTACACTGCTGACAGTCACTGAAAAAAGCCTCACTGTTATTTTCACGACTGGGAAACAATGCATCTACACAATCCCCAATGTGCTGCGGATGCTCTTCTTTTCACTCCGTCTGACACACCGGCCCAGATGTGGACACCTCTGCAGCCGTGCGCGGGTCACCAGGACACGCGGGGGCACAAAGGGCGGCGTGTGACGACAGGCGCGGGTGGAAGACGCTCAAGTCCACTCTAAAACCAACTGCTGGAAGAAAGAGCACGCACGCGGGCACACGCCGCTATTCTGGACCCTGGCCGTGGTAACTCTAGCCCCGGGTCCCTGTGGCCCTATGGGTGGGACAGGTCACATGATAGCGCTCCACGGAAGCTCAGCTGTCGGCCGCTCTAATTCTGGCTGGAGCAGCTGAGCGCCGGTCCACGGCGTGGGAAGCAGGAATAGAGGCGAATAAAAACGACCCCGTCTTTAAAAACCGGGCCGGTAGCGCAGCACCAGGAGCCAGCGGCTACAACAGAGCAAGTTCATAGATAAACTGAGAGGTGCATTATGGGATTGGGAACGTGGAGAGGGAAGGGAAAACAGGAAGAGGAACAGGAAATGTGCGTATTGTCTTCCAATGTCGGAGTCAGCACAGTGGCGTGATTGCATTTGAATGATACGCTGCTGATGCCGTGTATTTGTCTTAATCTTAACAAATCGCAGTGTTACACGAACACACTTCTCGCAGCACGTCCACCAATGATGCTGCTGACGGTCTTTCACTGCTTCCGGTCAACTGGGAAACACAGATTCTGACCCGACTCCTCCGGACGATCGATGCAAAGAAGCAGCGGAGCCCATGAACACGCGTGTGCACTCGCCCTGCGTGTCCCTTTATCTCATCAAGTGCACGCTGTCAATTAACCAGCACTACTTTTATAGGAGCGTGTGTGTCTTCAAGGCTAAATGTCACTGCTGTCCAATTATGTCCTATTACACTGACTGGTCACAAGAAGCTTTAAGCCACATTAAAATATTATTTAATTATTATCAGAAACAAAATATTATTATGGGTGCAGTTGGGTGGTTTTTCACACACACACACACACACACACACACACACACACACACACACACACACACACACACACACACACACACACACACACACACTTCGCCGTATTAGAGTGGCTCATTGTTTTCTGAATAGAGGACACAATATCCAAGTCTGGTAATAGAGGTTAGATTAATTGCTGACAAATCCGTATTCAGCAGTTCCCTTTCTCTCGGTCTGACAGATTTATGACAGAGATTGATGGAGGGGAGGGACGAGCCGAGAGCCTTCTCTGTTCAGTGAGAAGGGAGGACAACGGCTCAGCGAGGCAAAGAATAACTGAGAGAAGACAAACAGGATTGTTTTGCTTGGATCGAACACATAAGCAGTAATTCTGTGCTTGAGCTCAGAGGAGGCGCACGCTTCCAACCCCTGTTTAAAAATGCTGCATTCTAATTTACACCCAGTAACTCAGAAAAATTCAGTTGTATTTATCACCATAAATCCGACGCAATGACCCTGCATGAAGCAGATGAATGGAATTCAGCCATAGGCATTTTATTATTATTAAAAAGGATGAGTTTATGAGCAGTTGGATTAAAATAACAATAAAACAGTTCTACTGCAAGCTCCCGCCTCCCCTCAGTTCTTCCTTAAAAACACAGGAGGGTTTCTTTGAGACACGAGGGCCTCCTCAGCTTATTGACCATGTGGTGGACATGAGCCACAATGACACCAGGCCCACAACCAGTTCTGGCTAAATGCAAATGCTTAGAATACATTCAATTCAATTTATTTCACACTACTGCATCCAACACAGCCTCAGTCTGATCCCTGGCTAAAACCGTGGACTAAAACAAATCCACTACACTTTGTGATCTCTCCTGTTCCACCTGGTGTCGCAGTGAATGCCTGCCTGGTCCGCTGCAGGGACAGACAGCTGTTTGTAATCAGGAGCATTTGGGAGCCGGGATCACGTGACGCCCTCCAGGCGCACGTGCACACGTGGGCGTGTCCCTGCAGAGGCTCCGGAGCATCTTTACCCCCACGGCCCTTCCCACAGGATCCTCCAGTGCAGCCAGGATCACCTCCAGATGTGCGCGCTGCGTTCTCACCTCGGGGTAAAGATCGGGGGAGGGGTGCAGCACCAGGCTGGGGGGGGGGGGTTCAACAGAGGATGGAAACGTCCACACAAAGTTTGGAGGGAGCTGTGTTTTGAGATGCCTCGTGGACAGAGTGGACTGAGATACTTTGTTCCATTTCACTTGTACTTGTTTATTTTCCAGTTTACATCATCACGTCTACATATAAAACACAGAGCTCTTCCGCTCAGCACTACAGAGACCGTTCAGCGGTTGAAGAAACGACATTGCTCCGTTTCTGGCTCTAGGACTATTACGGTTGCTGCAGTACAGACGCACTGCTCCTGTAAAGCCTTGTGCTTTAGACACACACTGCATCTGGCTTTCCTTCATTAACTCTCTTAAAGTGGGCACTGGTTTAGTCTTCTCGTCAATCGTCCTGCATCGTGTCAGGTGCAGAACACAGGCAGAGGAGGGGGACATTTGAAACATGGATTTCCTGCTGTATTTATATGTGAAAAAGAAAAAAATCTTCTTCTAGAGCCTGAGGCTCATCACTGACGTTTTGGTCAGACGTTCAGGGGTTAAATGCCAAAACTGACAGCACAACAGGCCGTGGTTATGTATTCTATGACAGGCACACATGTACAGCGCATATTTAAACTCACATCAATCAATGTACAATTCTGATGGTCACAGGTATATGCAGTTAAGCACAGCACACAGAAGGCATTTCACCATATGTTTAGCACATTCACATACTCAATACATTAATGAGCTGAAGATCAAGACACATGATGTTTAACAACTGGTTTGAGTTCTCCTACAGAACGTCTGCCTCTCCTTTTTTCTTTACTATTTATTTTATTTTTTTCATTTTAGTGGTGGGTCTTTAGACACACGGAAACAGTTCATATTCATAAGTCAAAGCGGACTACGCGACTGCAAACACACCGTCCAAACCTTCACTGCATGTGACGTTCAAGCAAGGACTTCACTTGTGCACTTTGTTTTAAAGCCATTTAAAACAAACAATGGGGACCGAGGAGCTAAAGCCTTTGACAATGTTCATAAGACAGTGATGAGTTCAGTGATGATGAGTAACTTGAAAAAGTACGGTATAACAAAACACCCAGATTAACTGAAACATTTCAATGAGTTATTATGATGCTATAGATTAAGAATTGAATCCCTCATGAGCGTCAGCCTCACGTTAGTCAGTTTATTTCTATGATAACTTTGCTAAAGATTGTTTTACTACCTTCCATTTGTCAATTAAATGTCAACCAATTATTGTTTAATGAGCAGTTTCAAGACTGTTTCTGTTGAGTTCCTTCAATTATGTGCTGTATTCTTCTCTTGTCTCAGGTTCCCGTGTTTATTACAGTACAGTATATACAGAAAGTAAAAACAGCCTGAAACACATATCTAAATGTAAGTAAACCCAATAATGTATTATAAAATAAGTTATTTCCTGAATATATCTCTTAAAATAAAATATATCACAAGTTCTTTATCTACAGAAAGTGCAACTACAAAGTTACTGGTAGGTGTTTGAACATCCCTCTTCACACTCTAATATCTCTGTTGCCTGCAGCTCTCTCACCTTTGTGATGACCAGAAACATTACAATAAAAAGGTACTTTTATCTTAAAACAATCACCAGCTTTAGTTACTGTACTTTTCATATACTGATCGTAAAAAAAATGAAATACAGTCAATTAATTCACAAATCAAAACACCAAGTCACTATAGTAACAATTCCTTCAAAGATTTCAACGGGCAATTCTGTTTGTAGACTAGGTTTTAGTCCTACAACCATCAGTTGTGACTCGGGGATGAACTTTGTTTGATTCGAAACGTGATGTGAAGCATGTGAATTGCCAGATTTTATTGAAAATGATTGAAATGTTTTCTTTGGCACATAATGAAAGTGTTTTTAGTCTTTAAATGTTAGAGTTTCCTGAACAGCCTCTATTCACCAGAGGCAGATGAGCACTGGCACAACAGAACCTGATAAAGTAATGTTTGTAGCTTAAATACTTTGATTTGGATTTGGGGTAAATTATTGCTTAAAATAAGAATAATCTGTATCCCTCAAAGACACACACACACACACACACACACACACACACACACACACACACACACACACACACACACACACACACACACACACACACACACACGGCTCTGGTTTCCTGATGTCATCCAAAGGGCCTTGCAGGAGCATTTAGGACCTGGTCTGAGGTAAAGAAACGAGACACAGTACTAACGCGTGACAAACATTCAGTAGATCGACCTCCATCCTACACAATCTTTAGTTCAAGGGATTTATGCTTCAGTTTTTATCCCACCAAACACCAAACAGACACAACATTTTATGGCCTATAAGAGGATTTACCTATGTATTGAACCTGCAATGTAGTTTTTCTAACCTATTAGCTAATTTAGCTTTTCACCACTACTGTAATAAAACAAAACAAAAACATACTGAATAAAAAGACACTTCAGTAGATTTAGTAGACTTGACAAACCTACTTAGAATAACAAAAATAGAAGTGGTTCACATCGAAGGAGCCTTTACAATCTGTCATTTCTTATGAAAGAGTGAAAAGGCAAGTAGAGAGGTCTCTGTGTTGAATGTGGGGGCTCTTCTGTCTTTGCGAGGAGCACGTGAGGAAAAGGACGCTGCACTGCATGAATTCAAAGTGGGTGATCTGTGAACGCATGATTACTGGAGACCTTCAGTATGACACTGCATCTGTTTCAGTGGGTGCACCTAATCAAACGGTACCTATGGCTATTTGTGTAGTAGCATCCCCTCTACAGACAGATTGATGTAGGTCAGTAAAGTCTATATATATAGACAAACAACAGCTGCCGCCCTGCCAGCTGAGAATAAATCACTCACATGACATTTTCAGAGATCGGCCGGTAACACTGACTGACTGACTGACTGGGTTGTAAGTGTTTGTATTCCTGCATCCAAACCAATTTCAGCCGTGAGTCCAGGCCTTGCTGCCAGCAGCTGTCACAGTGCTCTCGCAGTTGGTTCATTATTCACTGTGTGGTGGAGCAGCTCCAGGATTTGTTTCTAGTTTCCATTATCAGAGTGTGGCTCGCTGCTTTGCCCGGCGTAATTGAAAGTGAGCTGTTAGCCTTAAAAATCCTTTAACTGCATTTCGAAATAGGCAGTAGATGCGCTTTCCTGTGTGCTGTCCAGCAACGGGCAATGCATCAAGACGGTGGTGATCCATTAAAGTAGATGACGCTTAAGGTGCAGTGTCATAATGATGGTCAGTGTGACTGAGATTAGACCTACATGCGGGTCAGAGCTAACTTTTAGCTAAGCACCAGTTCTAACAGTTTTGAAAATCCAGATTTCCTCACAAAGACAGAAGTGTGTGTGTGTGTGTGTGTGTGTGTGTGTGTGTGTGTGTGTGTGTGTGTGTGTGTGTGTGTGTGTGTGTGAGCGCGTTACACCGTTGATTTTGTGGGAGTGTTCCTGGTAGCTGGTAGAAATCTTTAAGTTTCTCTAAGCACTGAGGTTGAAGGTCGAAGCAACCAACATGGCGTCCTGTGGTAACTCGGCCCAGTCTGCCAGGACGCCCTTCACTCATCTATAAACGCGATCTCTTCAATCCTGCAGAGGGGAACACAAGAACCTGAGTTGCTACAGCAGAGGAAGCAAGGAGTGGCTGCATGTGTTCAACAGTCTTACAACATTTGCAGAGCACACAGCAAACAAGGGTGAGGAGTGACATATTAGACGAGGCCTTGCCTTCTTAACAGCCACGGGACGAGGGTCACTTTGATTAGAGCTGAGGGATTTCCACACTGTGGTTTTAGACATTTCATCAGATATGTTAATCTCAGAAGGGTCACACCTGAGGAGCGAGGGACGGGAGAAGGAGGGAGAGATCAGAGAGCGGACAGGGGACAGGGGACGGGATGAGGAGGGACTTGGGGGAAGTCTCCACACACAATCCTACCACGTGATCCCGTCCATTTTAATGTGTACTCACTTGGGGTCATGTGCTTTTGGGGACTGGACAGGCGGGCTTGTTTCCAGGGGAATCTGAACACTGATCTCATCTTCTTTCTTTGACGTGATCATAACCTCTGATTCCTAATCAAACAATCCATCAGTCATTCAGTATTAGTTTTTAGTAGTTTCATTGGGACGTTCGATCTACCTCGTCAATCTTCTTAGATGCGTCATCAAGGTTTTTCTTCTTCCACTCCGGCATTAGGTCGTCCAGGTAGCTGAGCTCCCGCTTGGAGAAACACAGGTCGAGGAGCTTGCGGATGAAAACCAGCGCCAGCACCTGGAGTCAGAAGAGAAAGTCACGTTTCTCATCTGAATGGAGAGATGTGGACGCAGTGTGGGGGGTCCTGGCAGTGGTTATCTCACCATCATGGGAAAGATAATGGCAGCGGGTGAGGTTTTGATGATCCAGAGGAGCACCAGACAGGTGAGCTGCGTGACCGTGAACAGGTGCACCTTCCGCAGGGGCACGTGCCGCAGGTAGATGAAGTCCGGCTGGTGCTTGGCCGGCATGCCGAACAGCTTCAGGCGGTCGAAGAACTGTAACAAGCAGATAGAGATGAGCAGAGGGATGAGTAGTAAATGAGGAGAAACAAAGTGATTTGATTATGGTGGAGGATACCTGAATGCCTTTTAATGAAGAAGCTCCCATGTAAAGGAAAACACCGTACAACACCGGCATAGGAATGAACTGGATAGAAAACAACCTGGTTACACGCTGTCACTTCACGTGCTGGCCAGAGGGGGGCAGCATCGCGCCGCACGTCTGACTGACCTGCAGGGCTCCAGTCATGAACACAGAGCAGCCCATGAGCAGGAAGATGAGCAGGCCCGTGAGCCTCTGCTCCCTGATGCCCAGGAAACGAGGCTGCTCGCCCGGAGCCGAGCTCTCCGACTCCAGCTTCAGGCTGTTGACGTGGGAGATGGACAGAACGGTGGCTGCTACAAACCAGGGCAGGCCCATGATGGAGCACACCGCCAGCATGACGCCGACCATGAGCAGGTCCAGGTGGTACCCGCAGCCCTTCTGCAGGACACAGACACGGTCATGGTTCTTAGGAAGAGCCCACGAGTACCCACTTCTGTATCAGGACTCTAGAAAGCACTGACCAGCAGTTTATGTTCTTTGCGGTTGATGATCACGGCAGTTATCTGCTGGTCCATGAAAATAAGGATTGTGCAGAGAAGAGCGGGAATAGAAGCAGCCAGAGCTGTCCACCACGGGTTGGTGCCGATGGGGTTGATCAACCAACCTCGATCATCTCTGGTGGGCTGCAGGCAAACAAACGTCATAACTCGAATAATATGCAGAATATGAATCAAGCTCCACTCTATTATTACTCTTTCTCGCATACCTGGAATTTACTGGGCACCTTCAACTTCTGGGAGGGGACCCCGACGGCATAGTCAAGGAGAACCATGATGACGATGGTGAGGAAGACGGCAAAGTCACTGATCATAGACCGCACCTGGACGCACGAGACGACGCTTAGAGGCACGAACCTCTGTTTGGATGAAGGCGTCCGACTGAATGTGAGGGTGTGTTACCTTGGTGGGAAAATAGCGACTGGTCTTGAACTGTTTGAGGAAGGCAGACATGAAAAAAGTGGAGAAGAACAAGATGGTGGACCAGAAGAGAACGTCTGGGGTGTACGGGCCATGGTGGCCACACGCCGTGCCCACGAACTGGCCCTGCAGACTCACGCACTCCTGCAGAGACAGAACCAGGGACCCACGGTATGAGCTGACGTTGGGCATCACTGGGAGTGTGTTGTGTGTGTGTGTGTGTGTGTGTGTGTGTGTGTGTGTGTGTGTGTGTGTGTTGTGTGTGTGTGCGTTGACCTTGACAGTGAGGTTGGCCCACTGCACAGTAGAGGCCGTGACGTTCCTCTTGCTCCACAGCTCCAAGGTCATTGTCCCCGGATTATCGGGCTCCGCACACCTGCAGCTACAGACAGGGAACACGCAGGGCGTCAGATGATGGATGAGAGGCCGACGGAAGCCGCGACCCCGGTGTTACTCACTACGCCAGCGTGAGTTGGTCCAGGTCGGTGTGCGTGTTGAACGGGTAGAGCTCCCCCAGGTGGAAGAGCTTCTCCAAGGCCTCGTAAATGAAGATGAGGCAGATGAGGGCGGCGAAGGCCTCCTCCGTGAATCGAGTGATGTAACACACCAGGGAGCTGGCGTCGGTGGCAACCAGCACCAGGCACAGCAGGGCCGTCCACAGGCCGATGCAGGTCCTGAGCGACAAGTAGGACAGCTTGTAGTCCCTGAAGGGAGAGAGGGAGCAGAGATCACCACTGGGACGCAACTCTCGACGAACGCCCACGCGGGATCGTCAACAAACCTGCAGAACTTGAAGAGGATTTTCTCGAAAACGAGCACAGGACCCGTGCTGCCCAGGATGGTGAGCGGCTGCCCGGCAAACAGGGAGTAGGCCACCCCGGTCATGGAAGCACCCAGCAGGGACTCGATGGCGCTCTGACAAAACCAAGACCAACCGCAGCCACTCAGAAGGGCCCGCTGTGCCCGAGGAGTGCCCGGAATGCGTGCGTGATCTTACAATGCGTCCCTCCGTGGCCTCCCCCAGCAGCCCTCCGAAGGTGATGACGGGCGACATGCAGGCGCAGTAGAGGAAGAGGAAGGACGCCACGCACTGGAGGCTGAGCCCGTCCCGGAAGTCGCTCAGGTAGAACGGCGCCTTCCTTTTGACGTCCAGGACCAGGCCACCGAACAGGCTGCGGGACGAGGCACAGCTGTTACGCGCCACTCCAGCGTGACGGCGCCAAAGCGGCGGCGGCCGTTTACCGTCCAGTCCTCTGCAGCTCCGGCCCGTGGTGCTCGGCGTGCAGCTCCTCCTCCACCTGGCAGGCCGCGCCGTTGACGACCCCGGCGATCTTCCTCTTCTCCTGCGGGCGACCGAGCGTCAGAACCCGACGGAACCCCATTCAGCTGCGCCCGCGCGGCGCGTTTACCTGCGAGGGCACGTTCTTAGGGGGCTCGATGCGGATGGAGGGGTCCCACTCGCCCGGCGGCAGGACGGTCACTTGGTCCAGGAACTCGTCTATCCCCGCCAGCAGGTCGCTTCTGTCCTTTGCCTTGTATGCTACATCGTGGAAGATCTGACACACAGGAGGAGTGAAGGTAAACGCTGCCTTCGTCAGACTGATCTGATTTCCCTTCTCTTACCTCATCCGTCATAATAGTGGCCATGGAGCGTCCAATTTCGTGGTATTGCTGGGCTTTTCCATCTGGGCCCAGGAGAATGAAGAGGAACCTGGTGTTTGGCGGCAGATGATATTAAACGCATGAATCATTCCTGCATTATTGAACTCGTGTTATTTGGTTTTCTGTAAGGGATCGTTCACGCGTCGGCACCTGGTGGGAATGGGGACCTCGGTGAGTCCGGTGAGCAGCACAGCAGGGGACAGGCGGACAAAGGCCACGATGGACCTCTCCAGGAAGTCCAGCTCTCCCACCAACACGTTGGAGGCCTCCGCGCCCTCGGGGATCTTCTTCATGAAGTGCATGTCCACCTGGTGAAAGGAAGCGGATCATCTGTCCACGTTACAGTCTGCTCTCTACTATCATCATCTACTGCAGCATCTACTAGCTACATTTACCTTGCTGAGGTCCATCTGAGAAGCATCCTGCCCAGCACCATTCTTCAGTGGCTCTGCGGCAGGAGGGGGCTGGGGAGACGTGGCCGGACCTGCTGGACAGCACATGCACGTGGGTTTAAGAGAGAAACATCTCAGTCAGTACATTTATTTACTGACCTGCCAAAAAAATAAATAAAAGGATGCTTCAAACTGTTTTTGGCAGCCAGTCCCTGTCTCCCTAGAGATGATGTTTTTTAATATTGCTTCTGGTGTCTCCGTGTCTGCTTTTATGCTTGATTACTGAGAAAATAATATTATGATAACAGATAGAATTAAAGCTTTAATTCCTCTTCACAAGAACTTACAGCCGTTTTGTAGCCTAATATTTGAAGTCAGTGTCGCTGAATTTCTGCATCTACTTCTAGAGACGTCTAGAAAACGCTATCAGTGATAACCTCATTGACTGTCGGCCACATTGAACAGGACCTGTGAGGTGGGGCTCGGACGTCTTGCGGGTCCCCTCTGCGATGGAGCTGAGGATGGGGATCAGGTTCTTCTTCTTCTCGTTCTGATGGTGGTGCCTCTTCAGCAGAGCCTCTCGCACCCTCACCCTCACGCTGTCGTCCAGCTCATGCGACGCCTCCTGGTGGTCCAGCACCATGTCTGCAACACCAAAGACTCATGACCCCATCAGCGTGTCACCAGCGTTTATCTACTCCTCATTTATGATGAACAAAATCTATTTTTTCCATTAACAGTAATTAATTCATTAATGATTGATTATGTGCCCAACACACAGAGAATGTTTAGCATCTATCCATCTCACTCTCCACTGACCTCTCCTCCTCCTCCATCCTTCCTTTTTCTCTATTGACTAGCTGAGCAAGCACATGACCGTTCCTCCTTCATTTCCTCCTTTACGGTCAATCAAACCCACACGCACGCACTAGTGCCTGCATTTATTCTGAGCCCACTTCAGGCCCGGTGCTAATGCGAAGCCCATCTCCAGCATAATCAGCCTCCGCCTCATGTTAATGAGGACAGCGATGAGAAAATCGCATTATGCAGCATGAGCTTGAACCACAAGTCTCTCCACTTAAACTACAGATGTCTCCAATAAAAAAAAAAGATTTTTAATTATTCAGACAGATGAAGTAAACAGCATTTGCTACTGTAGCCCGGGTGCAGCTGAGAGGAATCACAGGGAGAAGAAAGGGATTGGAATAGTCTCTGTTTAGAAGCCTATTCATATATCTTCACTTTCACTTTCATGCACAGACAGCGTTGACTCAGTCACGTTATTGCAGATTTGCATGTCCTTGCAGGGCAAGTTTGGCAGCAGCTTTGACTAAATGTATATTTTATACAAATCAGGGCCAACAGAGACTGAGCAGCCCTGATATCCAGTAACACTGAACCCTAAACAGAGCCAAACGTCTGCCAAAAAGGGGACTGACGGACAAAATCTGCCCGGTGCAGATTCTGTTGATTACATCGGCGGTCGCGGAGGTCTGTGCTCCGCGCTCTCACCCGCGATCTCTTCGATGCAGTCGGCGCGCATGTCCAGCAGCACGCTGCCGTTGATGATGCAGCTGCGCAGCTCAAACAGGCTGTGGAGGGAGAGCGTGGCCACGTAGGGCTTGCTCCACCGCTCGCCGCCGTCCTCCACGTCTTCCTCAAACTTCAGCCACCTGCCAACAGGAAGAGCAGGAATGAGGCCGGGGTTTATTTTGAGAGACGATGATGCATGTGAGCTTCACACGCGTCCGCTGGAAGCTCTGTTTGCAGTCGTGGCCGACGCCTCCCGGAGGGGATCCTGACCTGGCCGTTTCCTTCCACTCGGCATCTCTGCCCTCCTTCACGCAGATCTCGTCCAGCTCGGTGAACAGCTCGTGGGCCACATGTTCGGCATCCTCCTCGGCGCCCAGAATGAACTGCACCCTCTGGGACGGCGTGTCTGAAGCGAGAGATGCGAGCTGTGTTTTTCACATGACTGACAAATAGACACGGCGCCACCGACTTGGCCGCTGCACGGCTGCGAGGCCCAGGCGAGATTTAACAGCAACCGGACACATGCACATATGCAACATGCTTAGTAGGTCCTGTCCTGTGCTTCAACAACTAATTACTGGGTCTGTCAATTTTATCCTGGAGCGTTTGGGTGGATGAAGGGGTCAGTATTGATAGACCTGGTTTTTACAATATATTGCTTTTTGTGGGACCTGGATGTGTAAGGATCACACCATCCCTGAGCATTGTAAAGTAAAGGAGGGTGTGTGTGTGTGTGTGTGTGTGTGTGTGTGTGTGTGTGTGTGTGTTACCGTGACTGGAGGTGGCCGCATCACTTCCCTCGCTTTGCTGGGCTGCATTGCTTCCCGCCCGCCTGTCTCTCTTGCGGTGGCGGGAGCCGTGAGGCTTGTGGTGACGGTGGCTCTGCCTGGGCATTCGAACGCCCACAAATAGAGTCCGGTGGCCTGAAGGTGTTTAAAAAGCGATTTCACTTAAAGTAACAGTTCTTGAACACTTACTCCCTGAGAAATTGCTGTAATGTTACATACGAATATTCATTGTGTTTCAACAAGGACTCTGAGCTACTGAGCTGCAGCTCCTCATGGTCTGAAGAAGTTTTTATCCTTGCAAAAGGTGATAATGGCCTCAGTGACATTTATACACACACACATGCACCTTTCTCTCCACTGCAATAACAGATCACCCCCCCTCAAGCCTCCTCTGGACAGATGATTCATTATTAATGTCCCTTTCTGTACATGTCCACCAGTCCAATAAGATCACATATCTGTGTCCTCTCAGTGGCAGGGCTGTGCATCTGTGGATTTTATAGCTGAAGGAGACTGCTGAAAGCTTAAGGAAACGAAACAGTATAATATCTCCAGAGTTATCGTAGAAGGTCAGAATCTATCAGAAGTATTACTGTGTAGAACAAGGCTGAAAGACGACCTGCGGGTAAAAAGTCATGACACCAACTGCTCAATAAGTGCAAGGACCTCTGCTCATTATGCACAGGCTTCCACCAAGTCACTGCCGAGGCTGTGGAGAAATCGGCTGAACGAGGAATCAACAAATGTCAAGGCTTTGATGTGGAAATGCAGCAATGCAACATTCACGCTTGCTGTTTCTGTTTGAAACAAAAAGATGATACCAAAAGGAAGGGACTGGATCTGCACCGGGGTTTGACAGCAGCCACACCTCAGCTGGCTGAGAGTGACATCACTGAGCCAGGTGTGGACAGATGTTCATCATTAGCAGATATGTGAGCTTAGGGAGGAGCACAGCTGCTCCACTGTTGGTTATGCTCTGGAGGTGATGGTAACAACGAGCAAAGCAAATCAAATGCTCATTACATAAATAGCAGAAGTTATAAATTTTATATTTTTTATTGATTAGACTTTTACTCAGACTGAAAAAAACCCATATAATCACTGGATCCCATTGTGCACAGCCTAAACAAAGGCTTCAACCAATTTCCAGCAGTGCTGGAAATTGGTTGAAGCCTTTGTTCCAACGTTTCCAACGTTACTCACCTTCCAGCTCCTCCTTCTCATAGTGAATGTTCAACACCGAGCTTGTCCCTCCCTGGTCTACCACCACCTCCTCATCTGGCCTCTGATGGACATACAGAAACACAAAAGACCTGTAAAGCAGCTTTATTGTGAAAGTTTCCTTCTACCACCACTTAACCAGAGCCACTACACACGCAGGTGGTTCAGCGAAGAGCATCAAATTCCAGACAGTCTATTCTCAGACTGTCTCCGACACAGGAAGAAGGACAAGCAGACACACACACACACACACACACACACACACACACACACACACACACACACACACACACACACACACACACACACACACACACACACACACACACACACACTGTTATCAGAGGGAAACAGGGCCTGCATCGGTGGGAGTATGTGCTTGGTGCTACTACCCTGGGAGACATCAAATCTAATCAAATTAGCAGAACATCACAAGCATCAGAGCCGCTGTCACCAGCTGCAGGACGTGCTTGTCTGTGTTTCGGTTTCAACCCAGCTCTGGTGCTGAAGCACAACCGGATCACAGGTGCGATGACACGCGACGGCTGGACGACGCGGTTTGGAGGTGGAGGTGTTCTGTGAGCATTGTTTTTAGAAGCCAGTCAGAGCTGCGATCAATACGATCAATGAGTGAAATCTATAAACAGCTCAAAATGAGGGGTTGAAGGACTGCACGAGTCCAGAAACGTCTGCCAACAGTAATTTACAGCTGTCGATGAGAGCACACAGACGCACACTGGTCTGCACATACGTTCAGCTCTACATTGACGTTTCCACCCACTCTATATGGACTCATGACCTATACTGTACATAATGTGATTATATTAGTACAGATAATTAAACAGCGGCCATTTTCTAAATCTAATAAAAAAGTATTTGTGTGGAATAAATAATTAGAGTTAGAGCAGAGGACAGAAAGAGGATAGAGGAGAGAGTTGGATTTTGCCCTTTTCTACCATCAACTGCCTGCATTATTAACATTCAGTGAGCAGCTAGAGAACAATCACCATAATATTATATTAGGTAAAATTATCAAAGATGCTGTGCAGTGAGATCAATCTTCAACGTGATCAGCACAGTCGACTGTTTGTGATTCGCACGCCAGCAAGAAGGAAGATCTGGGGATCCCAGGACAGCGTGCCAATTCACAGATGTGAGGCGCTCAGCACTACGTGTCTGCCTGCCTCGCTATTTCCACCATGTCAGTGGGATCTGCTTCTCTTTCCATGACTGAGCGCGTCTGAATCCCAAGACAACGCTGTCCTTTTAAAGAATAAGGACACTTAATTAGAAAGGCGTGCTGGGGCCAAACACTGAACGAGGCTCAGGATTTGATCAGCAGCTTGAGGAGGCAAGTGCATGTTTTAACAGATGTGCCCATATAAGTAGCTGAAGGTCGAGCCAATAAACTATAGAAAAAAATCATAAATAACATGCTGTTTACATAAACATTGTTAAATGATTGAATAATTGTTTTTTTTTATTTAAATGTTATTGAGGTTGTGTGCTAAGTTTATTGCTCTAAGTTTTCTCTAAATAGTTGCTTAGTTGTTGCTGTTTTACATGTATGATGATTCATATTTATACATTCATCTATTGATTAAAAAGACATCGTATTCACACACAAATTCATTAGCCAACTCTCACTGGACTCTACAGCCACACACACACACACACACACACACACACACACACACACACACACACACACACACACACACACACACACACACACACACACACACACACACTGTTATCAGTCGGCACAGGCTGGTGGATTAGGACTATGCAGTGAGTGGGATCCGGATCCGGCCGGAGGCGGCCCGTTGCCGAACAACGGGAGCTTTCCCAAATATATAGACAAGCAACGAGCGTCAGAGACAGGAAGCGCGGCTGAGTGAGAGCGGACTCTGTGTCCCAGAGAGAACGTTAGACCGCCGTCCGCTCTGTGGGAAATCTTTTTTCCCCAGTGTAACTGCACAGTGGGTGAAACATGATGATTTCCTTTTTTTATTCCTACTGGAGGCGAGATCAGACTACAACTATATGTCCTTTCTCAAGTTTGTCCACTTCATTACTCGATATGACTCACAGCTCCCAGTCACAGTTCTCTCGCTAGCGGCACATTCATGCATTCGGCGTGTTTTTCCAACAGGTTAGTGGTTCCCTGTCATCGACAGCCGATCTCCCTCGTGTCGCGTTAAGCTCTTGAGCTAATCACAAAGCTGGGTGAGCACATTCATGTCGTTTTTCCACCGACGGCTCATGTGGCGGCGTTTCGCTCGCCGCTTCTATCTCCTGGCAACCTCTGGCTTTGAATCGGCCGCAGCGCTTTGTTGGGAGGGTTTGCGATTTACTCGTTATTCCTCACGCAGGTTAGTGGCACCACAACACAGAGGTGACTCACGGCTCAACCCCCAAAATGGCTGCCTGTCCTTGAGTTTCTGTCCTTCGGTGAAACAAACCTACGCTGAGGGAAGAACCTGATACAGGTCACATGGTCACAGCCGAGGTGGCAGCTCTCATGCTTCATACTAATACACAAGATGAACACACTCTGCAATTTAACCTAACGTTTTAGAACCTGCAAACCGAACAATAATATTGTGTATTTCCTAATGATTGAATAGCACGTTTTTCTCCCTGTGATCCAGAAAATATTAATGATCCTGGCTGTTGCTACTTTAGGTTTTATACAGTATTTCATGTGCTGATGTAATGATTTTTATTTAATGGGTCTAAATGCGGCTGCTGCACTAAATCCTTGGCTTTAGGCAAACGTAGACGCCCCAGTGTGTGCAAACATCAAACCGGCCGTCGCCCTGAACAAATAGAGCAGCAGTGATTTTCACCAAGTCCAATCAATGCGCTGCGCTCGCGATGACCTTTCACTCCGGCAGGACGACGAGCGGGGACCGCTTTAGGGGAACCGGGCCTGATGAGGCACAGAGCTGAGAACCAGCCTGCTGCCTCTTCGCTGGTGACACTCCCTCAACAGACCCACCCAGCTGATACGAGCCTCCAGCAAGTCGTCCCCAAATACACCCACTGCTGTGGGTGTTTGTGTTTTGACCTCTGACCCCGCCGGGCTCTCGTCCCAGAAGCACCCGGCGCTGACAGCAGGGACACACGAGCCTGGCTCAGACAACTGGGCCTGTCACTTCTAGACAGCGCTTTGTGTCTGAGAGCTGGCACTCGCGGTGACGCCGGCTGCAGGCTGACGCTGCGACTACACCCATCGCCGCTCCGCCGCAGAGACACGCGTGACCAGGGGCTACGGCTGAACGAGAGGAGACGAGGAGGAGGGCAGCAGGAGTCATTGGGTACCACACAGGCCGTTCTGCCTCTCCTCTCACACCACGAGATTACTGCAATCATGCTTTTATTGATGAAAATCAATTTGCTTTAAACTCTATCTGGGTCCCACGACTGTTTGGGAGTCTCGACTTTGAGGCTCTTTCAAGTTATGAAATACTTTTGACTAATGGACGCAATGTTGCACATTCATTCCTCAGGCTGGATCACTCACGCTAAATGAATTCTCTGCCACCGAGCTGATTAAAGTAAAAGCTAGGAGCGATGCCAGGCGGCAAATAATGTATGACCGAATGAGGGATCTGCGATGAATTTGTGCTGCAGAGTGAGAGCGGGAGGGAGAAATTTATGATTGCAGGGCTATAAGTTATAACAGGAACCACAGCTGGTAGATTTTCATGGCTCTAGATGTACAACAGTAAAATATACAAACTTCCTGATCACAGTCTTGAACATGTGTAACTACGCTTCTGCTGGGATGTGCGGCGTGTGACTGTGTTTGCTGTGTGTTAGGAATAATCGATCTCCCAGCAGCTCTCGTACGGTAATAAATACGAAGAGAGAAAGTCAGGAAGCGAACGTCCTGTTGGTGCAGCACATCTCAGCGGCGCTGGTCTGTGCTGAGCATGTGCAGCACAGAGAAAGGCTCCACAGACACTTCTGCGCTTGAGAGCGGCCACAGATAAGAAAACGGAGGCACGTGCAGCATGTGCAGCAAGTCAAGGAGCATCCGCTGTGTTCAACCATCCATAGTGAAACTGACTCCATTCAACCTCTTTCATCCAGGAAGATTAGAGGTGGAAAATTAAATATTAATTCAACTGATTCAACAAAATTTTCTTCTTTTAAGTCATTCATGCACACAATATCTTGTAATACTCAGAACACCTTAACTAGACTTTGGCAAAGATTTAAACAGCTTTCCGGTGGAAGGAGTGGACTGTGGTCCAGGCCGACTGAACAGCTGCCGAGGTTATGGAAGAGAGACCAAGTTGAAGGGGGGAGGCTGCCCGGCACGGTCCCCTCCCTGTCAGAAAGCTGCTTAATCATATCAGAGACTGTCCAGCTCACCTCTGCTTCTCCTCCATCTGCCTCCTGCCTCACACGGGGAAGTTATTCTGAGGGCATGACCGTTGGGTTAGGGTACACTCGGTCCTGATGCTGAGCCCCATCAGGCTAATAATGGATCACACATAAATGTGACATTAAGGTCAAGTCGACTCTGCCTGTTAAACCCCACTTCCTGTGCCCCCCCCCCCCACTGGGATTGGCTAATAATGAGCATGAATGGCGTCAAGGTCATTTGCGGAGGTCTGAGAAGAGAGTCAGGTGAAGATTCGCCAGTCTGTCCGTTTCCGGTTGTTCCTCCTGAAGAGGAGTGGGGAAATTAGCGACATTTACCTTCTCCACAATTTGCTGCACTCTTACTATCACTTATTATGTCGGACAGCGTGTTTATTGCGTTACAACGTGAGTCTCTTGTGGCAATTAATGCACGTGTTGCTCACAACAACAACAACAACAACAACAACATCCGCATCTGACAAAAAAACTGCAAAAGCCGAAGTTTCTGCAGCCTCGGTGGTGAAACGAAAGTAGTTCACAACATTTGACACACACGCACACCTCGTTCCAGCAGGAAACCCCGAGTTTCGATGGGAGACATTCAAACAGCAGCCCAGTCTGTGCACAGCCCGATCGCCGCCGCGTCAAAGCAAGGCGCCGCGCAGCGCACATTCTAAGGGCACTTCACCTGGTAGCCCAGGGCCATCTCCGGGTCGTTGACCGGCATGCCCGCAGCCTTCGGCCGAACCTGCCGTTCGCTGTTCGCGGAGCGTGAAGGCGAGTCCGTCAAAGCGGCCGTTCAGCCCCCCCCCTCCCCGCCCTCCGTGCGCTCCGAGGACGTTCTGGAGACGCGGTCACCAGCCGGGAACCGCCGCTGCTTCCGTGCGTGCGGACGTGTCGAGGATCGGCATCTCGTCCGGATGAGGTGGAAGCGACGGAATTGTGGCTGGTGTTGTGATGATTTCACGGCCGCGCTCCCGGCTCCCCTCCCTCCTGTCCTGGCTGTGGCAGCAGGATGCGGAGAGCATCACTGCAGCCTCAGCCAATTAGAGCGCAGATGCTCACAATGGGCTGCGACGCGCTGCTGCTACCCAGCACAGCAAAGGCCGCACAATAATGGGCTGCGGCGGCTTCACTCTGTCCAGGGACCGTTCGGCGGCGTCTCACGTTTCCCCCGGCGGCATGTGATGGACTGTGGCTATTGTTCACGGCGAGCGATTCATTCCCATCTCGGGGCACAGCACGTGTTTCACTCCCTCGGAGCTTTAAAACAATGTAATACGCGCGGGCCAACGTGAGAGAACTTTGATTCAAAGTCCGCTGGAGAGAAGCGAACAGAAGCAGCGACTGCTCCTGCACCACCAGAAGGCACCGGATGCCACCGTGAGGGAGGCCCGAGTACTGCGCGCAGTTACGCACATGTGCCTTACATGTCCCACGTGTTTGTGCGTCCACACAACGTCTGTCGGTGTGTCACGAGCGGTTGAACGCGTCCGTGACGCGCGTGAGCCGCGCGGCACCTGATACAGTCGCTCCCTTCAAAGGCCGGTGGATTTTTCGTCGCCTCGCGTGGCGTCCTGTTTCTCCTAGGTACGGTCGCTATGGCAACCATAAACATCATGCGGGAGCATGCACGGTCGTTATGGTAACTGTGCACGAAGGAAGCAGGACCGAGGGAGTTTACGTGGACTGACTGAGTGGTGGGGGTCACTACGGAGGTGACAGGTGGTTTGTATTTTAATATTCCGTGTAACGTTTGTGTGAGATGCATTTTAAGACTCGTGTCACAGTCAGAGCGTGTGAACTATAAATAGACTCTAGATAGTTTCATTCTCGTGTAGCTGTGAACGTGTCCACTGCTTTGTGCGCGCGGATACGTCGGCGAGGAGCTTTGACAGGTTCACTCAGTCAGCACAGCACAGCTTGACCCGGTTCACGGCGTTCGTCCACGTGCACCTCGTCTTCATCGATGTATTGTGTCAGACTGTAACACGCTGTTGGCTTTACTCGAAAAGTATTCTGCCTTTTCTACTCCACGACAACTCAGATGTGCGCATTCATCCGGAGAACCGATATCTATCAGCGAGGACAGTAAGAATCACTCCAGAGCAACATGCAACAGGTGCCCGGTAAGTGTCCAGGCGCCACTGACGTCATACGACGGCGCCGCGTGAGCGCGTTTGAAGTTTCTCTCCATCCTCTGCTCCAGCGGAGCGGAGGCTGCGTCGCCATGTGCCCAGCCTGCCGGCCATCAAGCCGGACAGGCTGAAGTCCGCTAAGGCGCTGGTGGAGAAAGCCGTCAAGGTGATCCCGGAAATGCTTTTACTGCGTCGCCTCGGCGCGGTCGCCGTTTAAACCCGCCTGCTCTCCCGTTTCCTGCCAGCTGAGGAAGGTGTTCTCGGTGCAGGGGCCCTACCCCGTCATCCGAGCTGCGCTGTGGTCGAGAGGCTGGGTGGAACGGCGTTCTCCGCATCCGGAGCACAGAGCAGCTCACCGCCATCGTGATGACGACGAGGAGGAGGATGGTGACGTCACTGCCGATGTTCTCGGTGAGGCCAGATGTTTAGAAAGATTAGATCCTGAATAGTGCTGACTATTACGGAAGCACAGGTGAGGTCAGATGAGTAGGGCCTAAATAAATAATAAATAAATGACACGGACCCACTCCTACACACACACACACACACACACACACACACACACACACACACACACACACACACACTTATCTCCTTACAGAGCAAGTGGATGAGCAGGAGAAAGAGGAGAACGCTGATGACATGTATGACCTCATGGTAAGAGACCGTTCAAGTGAACTAATTAAGCTGACGGTCACCTCTTGAGGAGTCTGCCAGTAATTGCTGCGACTCCCACGTGTCCGCTCCACTTTGCCCTCAGGCCCACTCGGCTCGTTCATTTAACTCTGGCCCGCTTTTAAATTCCAGTCTCGCCTGGTTCGAAATGAAACCACGTATTTCCACTGGACCACGCGGCGGGACGACGTGGACTGCCGGTCCCTGCGGAGCGACCAGATGACCAATCACTACGCCAACGCCGGGACGCTGACGACCAAGGTCTCCGTCCGAGCGGCTGCTCAGCTCGCCGCCGCGGCTCCACGTGTCCCACGCTCGCGTTCGCTGTGTTTCTTTTCAGGTGGGGCTCTGCGTGAACCTGCGGAACCTGCAGTGGTTTGACACGACGGATCCCGATAGCTTCTTCCCAAGATGCTACAGGCTCGGGGCAGAGGATGACAAGCACGCGTTCATAGGTCTGGGCCACAGCCCCGTCAGTCTGCACGCGCTGCAGACGTCATTAACCACACCTGTTCTCCCCGTTGCGCTCTTTGTACTGTGAAAAAGACGACTTCAGGAGGACAGCCTGCACCAGCCTCCTGCAGCACGTGGTCGAGGCGAGCGGATCAGAGGCCGAGGACCGAAACGCATCAAACAGCGTCTGTGGAGGTAAAAAAAAGTTACTGGTAATAACTAAATTTAATAAAATGACGCGCGGGAGAATAAGAATGTCCCGCATCTCCCCGCAGAGGCGCATCACGCGAAGCATCGCTCCGTTGGTTCCGAAGCGATCGCCACCGCTTTAACGGCGTGCCAGGAGTTTCTCGGCGTCTTGGAGCACAGTGACATCGACGTCGCCGTGGAAACGCCACCCTCCGTGAAGGAGCAGCAGTGGGCGGCGTTCCTGCGGGACTACTACATGGTGGCGCAGTGAGTACGCGCGCTGCGCGCGCGACGTCCCATCAGGCGCGTGAAGTCGTCTAAGCGTGTGTAAAATGTGTGCGTGTAGCGAGGGAGCGTGGATCCGGGGCGCAGGTCCCTTCGTGGAGCGCTGCCGCGTCATGCTGACGAGGCTGCGGGAGGTTTGCCCTCAGCTGGACACGGACGGATTGAGCAACATCTGGATCGTCAAGCCCGGCGCCAAGTCAAGGGGACGGGGTGAGACGCTCCTCCCTCGCCGGGTTTCCTTGACTTCTCTGTCCCACGTCACATTAACCATTAACCCACAGGTATTTTGTGCATGAACCGCCTGGATGAGATTTTAGCGCTGTCAGAGTCCGACCGAGCCCTGAACAGCGACAGCAGGTGGGTGGTTCAGAAGTACCTGGAGCGCCCCCTGCTGGTCCACGACACCAAGTTTGACCTCCGCCAGTGGTTCCTGGTCACCGACTGGAACCCTCTGACCGTGTGGTTCTACGGCGAGTGCTACCTGCGCTTCTCCACTCAGCCCTACTCCACCAGAACCCTGGACAGGTGAGACGCGAGCCCCGCAACCACCACGCAGCACCAAACGCCCCCCCGCCCCCCCCCCCCCCCCCCCCCCCCCCCCCGTTTATTTCACGCTTGCTTTGCTCGCCTTGCTCAGCGCGGTGCACCTGTGCAACAACTCCATCCAGAAGCACCTCCAGCCGTCCCGCGACCGCCACCCGGCCGTGCCCGCGGACAACATGTGGTCCGGCGCCCAGTTCCGGGCCTTCCTGCGGCGGCAGGGCCGCGAGGCGCGGTGGGAGTCGGCGGTGGTGCCGGGCATGCGGCGGGCCGTGGTGTGCGCCCTGCAGACGGTCCAGGACCTGGTGGAGCCCCGCAAGGCCAGCTTCGAGCTCTACGGCGCCGACTTCATGCTGGGCAGAGACCTGAGGCCGTGGCTGCTGGAGGTCAACGCCAGCCCGACCATGGCCTGCTCCAGCGCCGCGACGGCCCGACTCTGCCCCGCCGTGCAGCGGGACACGCTGCGGGTGGTGCTGGATCGACGGGCCGACCCCAGCGCCTACACGGGGGGCTTCCATCTGATCTACAGACAGGTGGGGGCGCGGGGCTCCGCCCGAGGCGCCGGCGCCGAAGCAGACGCGTTCATCCTGTTCGCTTGTGTTTCCACCAGGCGGCGGTGGACGTTCCTCAGTACGTGGGCGTGAACCTGCTGGTGGAGGGAGTCCACGTACGGCGCTGCCGACCCGCGCTCCGTCGCCACAGTGTTGCGTCGAAAGCCCCGATCGGTTTCCCCTCGGAACAGTCCACATCAGAGGAGGCTGAAACAGCGCAAAGGCCGTCGGGTCAGTCGGGTCAGTCGGGTCAGTCGGGTCAGTCGGGTCAGAAGCCCCGTGCGCTCGCGGCGCTTCGACATTCGGGCAAAGAGAACCGAGAGGCGGGGGAGAACAAGAGGCAGCTCGCGTCACTGTCCCCGAAACGGGACGGCGCCCGCGGGGCCGGCCGCGGCCCGGCGCCGGACCAGCCGCTGGCGCTGCAGGCCGAGCCTCGGAGCAAAGCCCGGCGTTTAACCCCGACCCTCGGCGCCAACGGGGCGACGCTGATCCCACAGAGCTTCTGCTTTTCCCTCAGCCCCCTTAAAAGCGTCCCGGACGCGGGCCGGGCCCGGTCCAAACCGGGCCGCCCCTCACACATGTCCAGGCCTCTCCCGCCGCACGAGCATCAGGCTTCAACCCGGGACCTGCCCTCTCTCGCCGGCCCCCTGCCGGCGCTGGAGGTCTTTCGCCTGCGGCCGAGCGTGGCGGCCGCTGCCCGTCGTGACCCGGCGCTCTCCCCTCGCTCCAGCCTCCACAGGCACCAGCTGCTGCTCTGTTCTGACAAACAGAGCGCGGCCAAACGCGGAGGAGACTTCACGGGCGAACACAGACACTAGGAGCCGGAGCAGCGTTGCCTTTCATTAAAGCCATGAGTCAAATCCTCCTGAGTTTATCTTTCCGATGATCTGAGCTTTTGGTTACGTAAATTGTCGATCAGGTGCCAAGCGAAAATATATTTTCGAAAATGTGTTGGATTCTGGATAAGTCCATGTTAAACTCTTTATCAGGCAAAGAGCAGTATGTGTTTGATGGTCATAAATTAACTGAAATGAACTGAACTACTGAACCACAGGGTCACATTCCCACTCATCACTTTAGAGGACTTTAATTAACCTGATTGCAGGAGGAAGCCAGGTCACAAGCGGCCACCTGCTTTTTTTCCCAAACTCATTAACTGATGCTGCTGCTGGACTGCAGGTCGCTACGTGTCCACAAGGTGGCAGCAGACACCCAGATATCAAATGGCACGTTTGCTTCAAAGGTTTAAGGGAAAGGAAACCAAAGGGCAGCTCTCACAGGCCGTGTGCTATGGGACAGGACTTGAATAACAATATGCCCAAAACATGCGACTATGCAATAAACTATACATCTGAATATCTACACTGGAAAAATGAAATATACTAGTATACAAGTTCTGATGGCATTTATCTGAATATGACTGTGGATCACAACACTGATCGTAGAGATGAGAGTGGAAATAAAAATGATATTTATTATAATAACAATAATATATGTCTATTATGTTGAGCGCTGACACTGGAGGTTCAGGGCCCAGAGAGGAAAATGGAAACATGTTCATATCTGCAGAATGGAAAAACCTGTGATTTCACACGCTATAATTTAACCATGATAAGTAGTATTTGTTGTGATTTATGCTTGTGCTTGTTAAAGAGAGAGCGAGAGAGAGAGAATGTGTGATGACATCGTAAGTCACGGGAGCGGCCAATAACAGGCCCGGAAAGCGTCTCGCTGTCGACGGCGGCTGGGAAGTTGCAGCTGAGTGCCGATCGGTGCCTCGGGAGACGAGCTGAAGCCGCGCTGCGCTCGTGTTTCAGCGGCCACGGGCGGCCGAGCAGCGCGGGGGGGGGGGGCTGCTCCGCAGATCTGCCGTTACGTAAGTGCTCGCCGTGTCACGGACGCGGTGCCGTAAGAGAGCTAAATCTGAACGAGCCGCGTTTCATAACCCTGTCATCCAAATGCAGCCCAGGCGAGAGTCCACGGGAAAAAATACTTTATTAATACACTTATATAACATATATCAACATATATAGACAAAATATGTACATCAAACATCTTCCATGTAGGTCCCAAAATATAAAATCTCAAGTACCTCTTTCTATAGAAAACTAGTCTTCTGGTAAAACTTTTACATTCACGTCTCCCTCGCTCGCTTCCTTGACTCCAGTATCCACACGCAGTACAGGGAATAAACATCTGAGAGTTATCACTTGTCACAAGTAAAAGGCAACAGCAAGAACAAACACCAGGTTTGACTTGAGCAGAAACAGATGCTGAGTATGCAGACCAGGTCCAGCACAGTGCTACAGTATGTACACAGTTTCTGAGTACACGACGCTCAGTTGTCCACGCTCTGACCCCCCCCCCCCCCCCCCCCCCCCACCCCCTCCTCCCCCCGGGGGAGGCCAGAGTGTGAGAGCAGGTATCAAAAATAGAAATGTACAAGACGTCTATGAACAATAGTTACAGAAGAGCCGTCTATCGTTGGATTCTCATTGGTGGTCGTGTAGAGGCCGCCTCCTGTCTGCTCGCACCACAGGGGTCCCACACGACGCACTTTGGGTAAAACACTACATCGACGTTTTGGTGCAACAACTCTTAGAGTACAAAGATGATGTGTCTCTATCGCAACAGCTACACGTGAGGTGCGTCAGTGTCGTCGGCGTTTCACACTTTCACAGCAGCATCTCAAACTCTGCTTTCGTTACATTCAACCAAGTGTGTGTGTGTGTGTGTGTGTGTGTGTGTGTGTGTGTGTGTGCAGGGCAGGTCCAGTTTTTATGATACATATGCACTGAGTAATATCGCTGAGCAGTAGACATTCAACTCCAGCTCCACATGGTCCGCGTGTGGAGCGATGGACGGACAGACGGACGCCCTCCGCCTCCCGTCGCCCGCTCCCTCGCGTCCTCTCGTTGGAGCAGAGGGGAGACGTGAGGGTGGCTTATGGAATGGCTCAGTCGTCCTCTCGCTCCCGCCGCCGCCGCCGTCCCGAGTCAGTCTTTGGTTTCCAGGTTGAGGGGCGGCACCTGCTTGAGCGCCTGGAGGAGGGCGGGGGAGTCCATGGGGGTCTGCGGCAAGGCCGGGGCGGGAGAGCCCCCCCGGGGGGACAGCACCAGCGGGGGCGGCGCCGGCCTGTCGCCGGGGCACAGCATGGGCATGGCCCCGGGGTACCAGCACTTCTCCAGCATGGGCAGGTAGGCGGCGGCCGAGGGCGGGATGAGGTAGAAGGGCATGCAGAGGGGGTGCGGGGGGGCCGCGTGGCTGGGGGACACGCTCATGTAGCTGCCGTAGCCGCTGGAGGACGACGCCGGCGAGCTGGACGACTCCCCGCCCGACAGCAGCTCGTCCTCGGACGACTCGGCCCGCGGCCGCTTGTGCCGCGGGCCGCCGTCCTCCTGCTTGATGCCGGCGCCCGGCCTGTCGCCCGGCGCCCGCTTCGGCGCCGCCTGCGGGCCGTAGCGGCCCCCGCCGCGCGCCCCCGGGGCCCCGGGCTCGTGCTTCTCCAGCTCGCCGCCGTAGCCGCTGTCCGTGTCCGTGTCGCTGCCGCTCTGCTCGCCGCCGGCCGGCGCGTACGCCCGCTGGATGACCGGCACGCAGTTCCTGCCGTGGCCCTCGCCGGGCCGGGGGGGCGGGCTGGGCGCCGCCTCCCTGTGGTGCTGGTGCTGGTGCTGGTGCTGGGCGAACGCCGCCGGCGCCTCCTCCTCCTGGGGGCTCGGAGGCGTTCGGGGCCGGTCGGGGCCCCGCAGCACCTCCGCGGCGACGGCGTGGAGGTGAGCGGCCAGACGGGCCGGCGACAGGTCCCCGTCGCTCTCCTGGTCGTCCAGGTACTGAAGGATCTCCTTGGCGCACATGTGGAACCCGGAGCGGAACATCTCCTCGGACGCCTCCTGGCTGACGGTCGGCTGCTCTGTGAGCGAAGCGAGGAAACACAAACCGTCACATCTGCGCCCGCGGGAGAAATGCAACCAGCGAGTGTGTCTGAAATCATTCATATATTTTGCATCGCGCCCGCTCATTTGCATCCGGCTCGCGTGCGCGTCGCTCCGTGTAAACGGGCCCCCGCTCACCGATTTGCATGCCGTTCTGCAGGGCGAGGATCTTCTGCTGCTGTTGCTCCAGCAGGGAGGTGAGCGCCTTCACGTGCTTGAGCGTGAGCTCCAGAACCACAGCCTTCTCCAGATGGCCCAGAGTCTGTGGGAGACGCACGCAGTCAGCACATCCGCACTTGTTATATAACACATGCAAAGCAGCCTGTGCTGCCCCCGGCTGCTTGGTTTCGAGCGTAACGCTTCCTTACTTCCATCACCACCAACACCATGTATTTTTTCGTATGAATATAACTTTCTGATTTTCATGTTATTCTGACTGATTAACAGCCGACCGAGCGGTCGTTCACCGTCGGCGGACACGCTCGGCTCAGACGCTGCAGTACCCACAAGCAGCCACTGGGTGGCGCGCTCCCCTAAAAACTGCACATCCCATTATCCCTCCCGGCGACGGCTCGAACCTACCGTGAGTTTCAGGTGCTCTGGTAATAAATCTTTCAACTGCGCGATGCACTCGTTTATCCGGTCACGCCTTTTCTTCTCAATAAGTCTGTGGGGCAGCTTGTACGTTTCCTGCAAGGAGGAAGCAAATAAGTCAATTAGTGAGAATGTTCAGGCGATCTGAAAACAGCCGCTCGCACTCGTTGCATTGGGGAGGACTCCAGCTAAGTCACAGAAATGAGGTCAGCTGTTTATGGGACTACTCTGAGCTTTATTCCTCCCTTGTAATTCAATAAAAGATACACGGTTATAACTTAACACGGTGGTAATAAACAAAACACTGGCGGACCTTGCTCTCCTCTCCTCTCTTCATCCCCCGCCTCGGTTTATAAACATACATCGGGAAATCCATCCTACAGAAACAAAGAGAGAATAAGGAAATATGAGGTGACGGCGAAGCGTGTGATACAGAATCAATGATGTACTGATATAAAAGCAACACAATCTGCTGAGGACAGTTTGAGAGACGTAACTCACCCCTGCACGTCTGACAGATCATTCTGGTGTTTGGTGAGAGGAGGTGGTTGCGCGCTCGGAATTCGCTCCATTCTTTTTCTTTTTTTTTTTTTTTTTTTTGCTCCAACTGCGCAGTCAAAGTCGAGTTACTTCTCCGGCGCGCTCACACGCAAACGCGCACGTATTTAAAAAAAAGAAAAGTTGTCAAGCAGCAGCTTGTAAAATTACAAAATGCTCGAAAACGTGTCGAAACGTTCACTAATTGGTCATCGCTTTCGGCCGAGCCCGGTGCTGCGTTCGGTGCAAAGTTAATCCTGGCCGTTTCCACGCCGTGGTCTCGGACGCGCGACGAAGGCAACACTGTTGGCGGCGCGTCGGGGAAGTGGGGGAGGACGGAGCGACGAGTCAAATAAACCCTCCGACTCTCGGCTCGCTCTGACCTACCCCTGTCACATGAGGCTCACGTGTGAAGCGGCGCTGCATCCCCGCCGCGGGGACCGCCCACTTTCCGCCGATAAGGAGCCTGAGTGGTTGGAGGCGGGCGCACGTCAGCGCGCGGGGCGGCGCGTGACGGATCCCGTGTACCACCATGCTGAAGTGTATGGAAACAAGGCTGCGCCAGCCAAGGCGCCGGGAACGTGCCGGCGGCCGCACGGAGCGGGACCTCGACAGGCCCGGGCACGAGCGGCGGGTGGGTTCGGCGCCCGCTGCCCGGAAGACACGCACGGAAACACGATGAAAGCCCGTGGCCACCGAGCACTAGTATAAGAACAGAGACGCCATCGAATTTTAATCAAGCGGAATAAAACCTCTTCTAATTGTTTATCACAGAATTGTGATATTAGTGAGCATTCGACAGCGTGTGTGTGCGTATAAAATATATATTCGATGTAACATTAAGGCTCGTGTGTGATGTGGAATTCACAGCAGTTGAGGAGCGAGCGACATTGATCTCCACGAGGCAGGTGCGCTCGCGTGTGGTCACGGCGGGTCGACCACGTGCACCTGTGCGTGGCTGAGTGTGTGGAGCCGTTGTTTGTTATCGGGAGGCGGTGCCGCCTGTCACGTTCGCCTCCTCATGGCCCGCTGAGCGCGCGGGGCTCATGCAGCTCCCGCCGCACGCGCCCGCTGCGGGCTGTGCGCGCACGGGGGATCAGCGAGCAGACGCAGTAGCGCGCGCGCGCGCGTGGCGAACGCTGCGGCGACATTTGCGCCGGGACTTGTTTTCCCATTGAGCTGTAGCTGTTTGTGCAGGACGACGCCGGAGCTCATTCATCATTGGCCCGTTCGCACGTCACATCTGTGTTTTGGTGCATCACGTGCCGAGCACCTGACGTGTTGTATCCAACAAAGAGGGTTGAACCAGTGCAATTAAAAGAAAGGATTATGTACAGGGGGAACACCGTGACCCAGAGTGTGTAGCAGGTTTCTCTGAATGTTTGAAAAATACACACATTTTACATAATTAGTGAAAAACTGACTATATTTAATTTGGACAAATAAATAAAGACACATTAACAAGTGATATTTAAAAGTGTATAAAACTAAATAATCAGCAAATTTCAGATTTTCTGAACTGATTGATAGGATTGTGATTCATTACCCAAATACCTTGTTATTACGTTTTTGTTGTCAACAAATAAAAAAAAACAAAAAGACAAAAAACGTCTCTCTTCTGAAAAGTCTTTGAAAAATTGCTAAACACTTTCGCTGTCTAAGTCCCGCTCTGTGCGGCACACTTGAGTGGAGGATTGATGCGTCCTGTGCTATCACGAGCTTTATCATTGTCAATCAACCTATTTACGATTCACCACAGCTTCAGAAAAGTGTCCATCACAGAGTCTTAATTCCCAGCTTCAAAAAGCTCACATCCTGTGACTTAACAATAAAAGGACTCTTAGAAAATTCCTTGAGTGAAGTAAATAAAAGAGAACTGGGACGGGTCACAGGACGCAGTGATTAGAAATTGACAGTAACACAATAATTTAATAACAATGATGATGGAAAGTCCCTCTATCGGTATCTGGACCGATTGTAACGCAATTAAAAAGTGACAATGCTGCTTTGGTTGAAAATATTTAGTTTTCGGCAAAACACAAACAAGTGTTTTATTTTGCAGGACAAAAAATATCTTATGGAACTGAATAATTGAATCACGTTTGTCCAAATAGAGTTGGACACGTTCTACAGAAATAAATTAAAATGAATATTCAGCTGCCGTCTGTTCGTGATGTTCTGGCCTCTTCCATTTGTTTCTGTTCACCACTCACCACCAGACTGTTTCACACACTTGTTTATTTAAATAGACTCCAAGAATGGAATGTACAATTAAGACACAAACCATCCATTAGTATGAAAGGTTTGGTTTGGTCAAGCAGCACCACAAATGACAAGGTTTAATTCTCACCTACATTCAAACAGTCATTCTCATGCGGATCTTTCACAAAAGGGACCAAACCAGGAAGCAACAATCATCTGTGTGCTACAGGAAATATCAGTGTTTTAAGGACTAAATGAGTTCAAGGAAGATTAAATACATAAGTGCACAGAAGAAATAACCAATTTAATGACGATACCAAAAATTCTTTCAGTTTGGTCCTGTGAATCCCAGTAAACACGGTACAGACAATGGCTTCTTCTCTTACTTCCTTAATACCAACCTTTTCATTTTAAATCTAAAGTGACCAAGAAAGAATAGAACCTTCATTGGATTACAAATCTCAACCTCCCTATAAAATACTTTCTCTCACTATAAAAACAACCTCAGATTATTTTAACAAACAATAAAAAATATGGTGACCTCTTCAAAATTATTCTGAAGTGTTTTTGTCTCCAGTGGTGCAGTAATTATATTATGGCCGGGATTTAAATATAAAAGCAAACAACAGTTTCCAAAAATAGTTTCTTTGTATTGAGACGTTGCATATTAAGTATTGCTGTCAGCCACGAGCAAACGTTAAACAGCGTATGGTGACGTTCAAACTGCACGTGAGCCGGCTCTGCTGGTGGTTTGAAGCCGTATACAAGGGCACTTAAGGGAAACCACGGCCGAGCGGAGCTGAAGCCAGTGTTTTTGTCTCCTGAACTCACAGGACTGGCTTTGCTGGTCCCGAGGCACTTGGTGCGCACTACCCCCCCCCCCACACACACACAGACAGACACACAGACGCACACTTTTGGTAAAAACAGAAAACGCGGGCGCGTCGGCTGAGGTTTGCTGTGTCGGGCCGTGGTGGCGCTCAGGCGGGCTGCTGGGGGTTGATGTTCATGTGAGGGGGGTGACCCAGGAGGCCGATGCGCTGCTTCTGCTTCCTCTGCTCTGTCATCTACAAATGCAACAGCAGTCAGCTCACGGCGTGCTGCTCCTTCCCCCCCACCGGTCACGTGACCCACCTGCTCCTTGAGCTCCGTCAGCTGCCCGGACAGGTTGGCCACCAGCCTCATGGTGGACTCCAGCTTCTCCTGCAGGTTCCGGATCTCGTTCTGCTCCCCCTCGGCGTCGCTGCTCACCAGCGACATGGCCCGCATGCGTGGGAACCAGTCCAGGTTGTGCTCCTGCATTGGGCCCAGCAACATCTCTCATTCTCACTCAAGTGACGGTTGCGACAGCTCCCGTTATCTAAAAGCGAGGTTGTCTAAAAAGATTTTGGTAATGTCACAGGAACATGCAAGTATTTGGCAATGAAGTGGTTAAACGTGAACTCGACGTGACACCGGCCTCTAATCAGACTTCTGCAGTAACAGGCTCGTTTTATTGCGGCAGGAGTAACAATGGAGGGAGAGCGGCCTCTAATTAGGCACACAACAGGCTACAGCGGACATCCCGGCACGCACGCACGCACACACGCACACACACACGCGCACACACACACGTGCGTGAGTTTGTTCCACGGACTTCCTGTTTGTCTACTCCAGACTGTTTGTGCGTCGGTCACAAAAGAGGAACGCGTCAGTGAGCTGAGGTGTGCGCGACGAGCCGCTACACGTCTCCACGGTCGGTAGAGACAGCCTCGTAACTACGTAAAGCGCGGCGCCAAGGGCCGAGGACGCGTCCGTAGCCAAGCGATGCACTGATTAATGAGTCTGAACTGGACACGTGTCATGAAGCAGGAGGGAACTCAGTAGCAGGGACAAGCATCTGTTCTTCAAACACATGCTAATAGTCTTATCTCTTGCCAAGGTCATGACCTTGAGGACATGAGATGATGTAGAGGAACCGTGAATTGTGCAATTCATGCAATGAAGTTGACCAACATCCCTGATGTTTGTGAAGCTGCTCTGTGATAATGTTTTTTGTCCAGTTCCGCTAATTTCATTCCTCACTTCATTATTTCTAATTATGAGACTGTGCTTGTGCATTTCTCCTTTTTACCTTGATCATCTGAGCCACGTAGCTTTCAGGGCCCGTGTACTCGGTGGAGTCTTTCACCTTCACCAGCACGATGAAGAACAGGTAGTGCCACATGTTGTGCTCCTCCTTGATGTGCTCCTCAAAAGTCACCGTCTTGTTGTCGAATTTGTCCCGCTCCAGTCCTGCAGGGCGGGAAACAGAATGAAACAGAAACACACACGCACGATGCGAGAAATGACAGCGTGACAATTTAAGAAAAGGAATATGAAAAAAAAAATGAAGTTGGTTTCCCTTTCACACCAGACTTTCATATTTTGTAGTGCAGCAAAACTCCCAACTGTAGTGAAAACGTAGATAAGTAATTAATGTCACTGAGGTGAACGTGACTTCTGAAGGGAAACCACAGAATAAAATGCAGAGATAAAAGAGGACGAAAAACCATAATCACACAAATAGGAAATTCCACAGAACTGGAAACGGGTCTTCCACCGTTCTTAGACATTATATGTGTTTAATGTTGGGGAAACTAAATGACATGTAAGCTTTTTAAATAAACTCCACAAAAATACCAACAAATGCTGACATACATACAGTCAAACAGGTGAAGACAGACTGGTAATAAGCAGAATGCAGGTGTTCCAAAGGTGGATTCTCCATCATCAGCCCATGACAGGCTGTCATTTCCATGAAAGAACATCATTGCTGACTTTTATGTACCTGTGGATTCATTCAGTCAGATCTGGCGACCATAACACAGCAGGCTACACGCGGTCCGTCGGCCAGAGCAAAAACCAGCGTTGAAGCAGTGGTTGAAGCACACATGGCTTCACAACGAGAAGATGAGACACACTGACTCCAGTGCCTGTTAACACGGTCCTATTTTACATTTACTACAGAAGACAGACAACGGAATACAGTTAAAGCCGTCTGTGGCACACACAGAGGTGATGCAAAACATCCAAGAGCGAACACAAGGCTGTGGGAAAGATCGATGGCTTATAAAACCAAGTTAGAGGATGGAGAGGCACTTAAGCCTGCAGAGATCGGCCTCCTAATCTCCGCATCTCCTGTTCCCGCATGGTCCCGGTGGAAACCATAGAGACGGCAGATCCCCCCGTGGCCTGGCCTTATTTAACGCCGGTGACTCAGAGTCGACGGCTGCCCGGGTGACGTAACGCCGCTGCCGCTCCATATGCTCCGCGCTTGTCCCGACGGCCGGACCCGGCTCACGCGTGCACGCGCGGCACGGAGCGCCGGGCCCGTTAGCACGCGCAGGTCCCGATACGAGGAGCGCGGCGCGGAAAAGTGTGCGAGAGCGAACGGGCGGAGGGAGAACGTCGGCGCGCGTGAGACAGACGTGAATAATGAAGGCGAGCGCGGTGGCAGGAAGCCCTCGTGACTCAGCCTTCCTTGGAACGCCGGCGAAGTGAAAGGGGGGGAGAAAGGGCGCTGCAGCAGACTAACGCATGCCTTCACAGAAACGAGCTCACCACGAAACACCAACACGCTCAGAAACCAAACCCTCTGCACGGAGCACAGGGAATGAAGCAATGACATGAGGTTGCGTGCGCGAGGAAACGCGCAGGGCGCTCGTCACCGGAAAGTTGTCGGTTCAGTTCCCACAGTATTCTTGAGAATATTACAGCTCATGCTTCTGGTACTTGGCTCCGACGGTAAGAGATAAAAGCCATTACAGGAGCGTTGAGTGCTGGTTCCAGGGCCCGAGGCCTCATCTGCCCGCCAGATATTTCCTGTTCCTCTTTCGTAGATTGCCGTTCGATTAGACACCTAACTACACCTCAAACTGTCAGATCAGCAGCCTCACCGCAGATGAAGCAGGTCGTCTTCAGGACCTCCTCTTTCTTCTGTTTCTCGCTCCTCAGGTCAGCGAAGGTGTCGATGATTACGCCAAAGATGAGGTTGAGGACAATGATGATGACCATGAAGAAGAAGAGCAGGTCGTATATCACTCTGGCTGCAAACAATGGCTCCTGGAAAACAGTAGGCTCAACTTTTACATCTGTCCAGTTGTTCTAGTTTTTTTTTTTTTTAAAGGTCACAACTACACCGTTAATCTAAGAGAAAGAAGTCAAGAAGATGTTTATTGAGCCAGATGGCAGCTTGTCTGACCTAAAGGGCAGGCCTTTACATAAACATGTGCTGGAGATGATGTGATGAGTCTGAAACTGGGTTAACCTCGGTCAGCATGGGAGCTAATGAGAACACAGGACTACAGGTGGAACCACCAGATGCCACAGTAACCGAGACGACAGAAAGCCGGTCAGGCCAATGTCGCCTGAGCGTAAAGGTGTGAACGAACCCACCGGCAGCATGAAACCCAGCTTGGGCTGCTTGTGAATACACCAGAAGGACAGCACATCCTCTTTCAGCTTTGTTACTGGTCGAGCTTGACTTCAGTAGAAATCTATTTTGGGGCTTTATTCTTACACAAGGCAGAGGCCGTGCAGCTGTAGGGAAACATTATGAAACCCTCTGGCTTTTCAGAATGAAAAAAAGCAAGTTGTGCACATGATAAGCTCCTACTTAGCTCAAACTGCGCGCGCACACACACACACACACACACACACACACACACACACACACACACACACACACACACACACACACACACACACACACACACACACACACACACACACACACACACACACACACACACACACACACACACACACACACACACACACAGCGAGTCAGAGTTGCACATACCTCCTTGGAAGGCTTGCGGAGAACATCCCCTACACCCCCTCCACTCCTCAAGCCGTGACTCAACACAGTTATAATACACATGAGTAAAGAGTCGCACGTACGCTCCATGCTGCCGTCCTCATCGGGGTCGTTCCCAAATTCTGGAGAGGCGAGAGCAATCATTTCTCACTAGCAGGTCAACAGGCCTTCATAAGGAGCCCATTAGTGCAGCAGAGTTACATCACTGCAGCTGCAGATGATGGCATTCACACCTCAGACACATGATCTAAATGACAGATTTGCTTTGATTAACTGCTGGCTTCCAGACTATTAGCATGACTGGGGGTCTTTGGATAGATTATTATAAGTTACAAGTTAAGTTATAAGTACTTAAATCACCTTTACTGTGCTTAATCTAGATAAAGGGTTAATAAATGCTTCTGAGGTTTACCCTCATAATGTAAATATTGAGTCAAAAGTCAATATTCAATGAACAAAAACCTTTTGGGTCTGTTAACATATTAAAATTCCAATGCTTTAATTTATTTAATAGGTTTTTTTATGTCTGCAGATGATGACTGAGGAAATAAAACTGATGCTGGTGTGTTTCTAAGGAAGTGCAGAAACCTCTGTGGTGAAATAAAACAGATGTGAGCCCGTTTATAGGCTGCATTTCCCACAGTCTTCTGAATCATCACTCTAAAACTAAGCACATTAAAAAACTCAAGTCTTTCTGATTCCAAAGTCAGTTAAATTGCCGTTTTGGCCCCGATGACGCTGCATGAAGCGACTTCCTTAAGTGTGGGAGGCACTGAAACCTTTCTGGGATGTGGGATCACAGCTTGAAAAGGCGAAGACGGACTTTCAGCTAGATGAAAAACAGATGACGGTAACATCTGCCTTTTTCTCCATCAGCGTAGCCCCGGGAGGCCGTCCAACATCAGCCACTTCCTGTGTAGGAGTTTTATCTCCTCACTCCTTTAAATCCAGTGTCTGGGCTATAGGCTTCTTAAACTCTCCATAAAATACGTTATAAAACATATAAATATCATCTTCACACTGACTGTTGGATTAAATAGCAAATTACCTTCCTTCAAGGCCTCTGTGCTGCAGTTCTCATCAGACCCCCCCTGACAAACCCCTGCAGACAGAAACCTGCTGGCCAGGCTGTCCCCGCTTTCTGGAACACAGGATGAGAGCAGCGTCACGAGCCGTGATCGAGGGCCGGCGAAAGGGGCGCGCGGCGCGAGTCGGCCCTCACTCTGGGTGGCGTTCGTTATCCGATCCACCTCCAGGATGAAGTCGTCTTTGAAGAAGATGTAGCCAACGATGGAGAACAGGTAGACCAAGATGAGCGCCAGCACGGCGGTGAGCACGATGGAGCGGCCGTTGCGCGTCACGCTCTTGATGACGTTCAGCAGCGTCTCCTCCCGGTACACGAGGTCGAAGAGCTGCAGCGAGGGGAGCCACGCGTCACAGTGGTGCACGTCTCAAACTCTAAAGTGGAGCAAAGTGGGAGCTTTCTCCTACTGCTTTACATCTCTCACCAACAGACTGTAGAAAAAGACATGGACAAAGACCCCCAGGCAGCAGATGATGAGGTAGATGAGGTGGTAGAGGAACTCAAAGTCCATCACCATGGCTCTGTAGCCTCTCGTGAAGGTTCCTCTGTTCCCCACGAAACTTATCAGGAAGATAATTTTGTTACAAACCTGTAAGATAAAAAAAAAGGAAGTGCTGAGGGACTGCAGGGCAGAGGATAAACACGTTACACCAAGCTAACGAGGATAACGATGGAACAAGCTGCTCTTGATAACCAGGTTACTGTGGGCCCTCTGCAGTACGTTCACTTCTTAAATGTCATGTAAATGAGAAGCGGGAGTAGGGGATTAATAGAAACCCGGCTAGCGTGGCTGCAGCAGATCCACGGGGGGGGGGTGAGAGGAGAGGTCAGCGGCAGCGCAGCGTTGGATTCACTGCGAAAACGCTCATCAGCTGCACGTCAACTAGATCCCAGGGCACGATAACCGTGCCCTCTCCCATTTCCTGCCTCAGTTCCGCAACCGGGTTTCTTGTGGGCGCGTGAGAGCAGCGGTTGAGGGAGGAGGTGACGGAGATGTGGTGTTCAAAGGAGGACGTCTTCGCAGCCCATAACACGGCCGGGCGTCGGCTCGGGGGGGACTCTCGGGCCCGTGAGCGACCCGAAACCGCAGGCCCCGGGGCCGTGCCCTGCCATGTGGGCAGTTGAAAGGAGAACTGGAACTAGGGAGGCAGAGGTTTCTCAGAATGCGAACTTCTACTGCGGCGCGGTGCGAGTGACAACATAGTAGCGCTGCGTTTTTAGTAATCCTCGAGGGAAAAATGACTAAGAAACCACAAACGCATGTGACACGAACAGGAAAGGCAAGAAAGTGGCAAAAACACAACACTTGGCCATGCAGAGTGTTTAAGTTGTCCGCAGCTGGAGGTATTTGCCCGTCACCAGTGTGCTTCCATTATTTGAGGGAGCTATTTTTGTAATAAACTCTAGGTTTAAGTCTACTGTAGTTCACAATAATATGAAAACAGGTCATTCTCGCCTCCGGCCCGACCAGAACCGGGCTTTCGATGGCTTGAAGGGAGACGACTCACGTTGCAGGCACCGAGGAGGAAGAGGGTGGGCTCCAGACCGGCCGAGAAGATGAGCCGGAGGATGGTGACGATGACGAGGGCGCGGATGCCCAGCGGCTGGGGCATGATGACCACGATGACCAGCGTAGCCAGGACCCCCATCCACAGCAGCGCAGAGAGGTGGGGATCCAGCATGCCTGCGGAGCAAAGGCACCTGAGTGTGTTAATGCAGAACACCTACTGGAACGCAGGGAACGGGCAGGCTCCCTGCTGAGACGAGGGTTTTTTTGGGCAATTTGCAGCCCAAATGAAGCCCGGTTCAGAGCGTCGGGTTTCCACTTTGGCTAACCGCTGCCAAACAGGCTCCATTTGGGCCTTCGGTAATGAGACTCTGAACTCAAAAGAGTCAGTTGCATAACAGTCAAAAGGTGTATGACACACTTTTCCGTGTGTGTGTGTGTGTGTGTGTGTGTGTGTGTGCGACTGGCTGATGCCTCCCTTGATCCCGGGGTAAATCCTGGATTAGTGTCCGAGTCATGGGTTTCATGTGGCAGCGTGTCACTCAGGCTAAAACCCCTGCCCAGGGTTGATCGGCCTAAAAAACGAGGCCAC